>NC_079890.1:36775469-37042305 GCF_024868665.1 Triplophysa rosa
ACACAGCAACATGCGCGTACCTGTCAGACACAGAGACGTGAGCTTGCAGAAATATACATTAAAGAACAGAAGGAAGAAAACTTGTTGATGGGCGTGTGGTTCACTGTTTACTGTTTGTTTACAAGTAAGAGCGTTTCACAACACACACGTGACACAACACGAGAAAACATGAGCTTTGTTAAAAAATGTGTTATTTCATTTAAGAGAGCACTGCAGATGTTGTAGATCATCTCAGGAAATGCTCTTGAGTTTAGTTCATGCTTTAGTTTGACATGGTCTATTATTCTAAATAAGTTGTGTAAACTACATTGACATCAGGACTAGATGAAATTTACAGAAATGCTTGTCTCTTCTGTGTTTGTCTATTCTTTAGTCTCTCTAGTATATTGCAAAGACATCTGCTTATGATAATTAAAAATATTGATTAAAATGTAATATTAAAATATTGGCGTTAATATTAATTTTATGTAGTAGGCCTATATAATCAGATACAAAGTAACTAGCTACTTGAGTAGTTTTATCATTGCATACTTTTTTACTTTTACTCAAGTAAATTTTAAAATAGTGACTTTTACTTTTACTTGAGTAACAATTTCTCTAGTTAACTTGTACTTTTACTTGAGTAACAATTTCTCTAGTTACTTGTACTTTTACTTGAGTAAAGATTTTGGCTACTCTACCCACCTCTGGACATTACTCACACCTGTTTCCCATTACCGGTCTCCTTATTTATGCCACTCAGTTCTCTCACTAGTCGTGGCGTTGTATTCGTTGCTCTGTACCCAGTTGGATTACGGTCTGGTTTTTGTTTCATGTCTTTCTACCAGTCTCATTGAAACCAGTTTGTTGCTCTGGGAAGCCGGTTTGGACGTTTCTTTCCCATTTGGCTGCTCCCTCTACCAGATGGACTTGGCGCACACTCGCCTTCTCTGGATATATATATTTTTTTTGTGTTCTCGGGTCAGGAATACCCTGTCCCCTGTGTTCTGGGTTGTTCACCCAGGTTTATATAAACCTTTTCTGTTGCCTTCATCTCCTGCATCTGAGTCCTTTGAACCTCTGTGACAGTACAACGCCACCAAGAATGGACTCAGCGGGAGATCAGGACGTTAGTCTAGCGGTCACCAAGCAGGGTGTGTTACTGGGTCTGCAGCAGCTGGAGGTAGCGGAGATTCGGCAGGGAGTTACTGCCCTTTCCCAGCAACTCGCCGCCATTGCTCAACACCTCGATCGAACCCAGGCCGACCAGGCAGCCGCCTCAACCAGTGCAGCACCGGACGAGGAGGAAAGACCTGTCCTCCGCCGACCGGAGCCTCGCCTCATCTCTCCGGCTCCTTACGCGGGTGAGCCTACTTCATGTCGCCCCTTCTTGTCTCAATGTTCCCTGACATTCTCCTTGCAACCTTCCTGTTTTTCCACCGAGCGATCCAAGGTGGCTTTTGTGATAATGCATCTGACTGGTGCCGCCAGGGAGTGGGGAATGGCTGCATGGGACAATAAGAATGTGTGTTGCGACTCATTCGAGGAATTCTCCAAGGAACTTCGTAAGGTGTTTGATCGATCTGCACTGGGCAATGAGGCGGCTCGGTCTTTGTCACTACTGCGGCAGGGTAGCGGATCGGTTTAGGACTACTCCATTAGATTCCGCACCCTGGCCTCATCCTGTGGATGGAACGATAAGGCGCTTTGGGATCGGTTTCTCCATGGTCTAGCGGATCGCATCATGGACGAGGTCTACTCTCTTGAACTCCCCCCGACGCTGGATGGACTTATGGACCTCGCCATCCGGGTAGAATTCCGCTTGGGTTTTCGTTCTCGACAGCGCTGCAGAGACGATCGGGTGGAGGAATCTGCGGGCGTTCCCGAGGACAGATACCACTCACCCCCTCGACCATCTCTTTCTGTGGAGGAGCCCATGCAGGTCAGCCGGACCCGACTCTCCAAACAGGAACACAATCGTCGTATCACCAACGGGTTGTGCCTGTACTGCGGCAAGCCTGGACATTCGGTGGTCTCCTGTCCACTCAGCAGACATCTCCCCGATGGCACGATGCCCGTGGGGTAAGAATTACCTCTACCAGCATTTCCTCTCGCTGTCAAACTTTCCTCCCGGCTGTTATTCAGTGGAAGGGAGTGAGCTACTCAGTGCGGGCTCTCGTCGACTCTGGAGCGGAGGGTGATTTCATTGACATTGAACTAGTCAGAAGGTGGAAGGTCCTTTTTACCCACTTTCTCCCGCCATCTCTGCCCAGACGCTCTGTGGTACCCCTCTCACCAACATTAAGTCGATCACCGGTCCTTTGGCCCTTACCACATCTGGAAATCATACTGAGGAGATAGTTTTTCCTCATCCAGTCACCTTCCGCTCCAATCGTTCTGGGTCACACTTGGCTCTCTAAACACAACCCACACATTGACTGGAGAAATAGTTTGGTTTCCGAATGGAGTGAATTTTGTTCTTCGTACTGTTTATCTGCCGCCTTGTCTCCCTTAATGTCTGTTCCTTTGTTACAAGATGAACCGGTTGTGCTCACTGGGGTACCCCCGGCTTATCACGATCTGAGAACGGTGTTCAGCAGGTCCCGGGCGGCATTATTGTGTGTGTGTGCGTGCCTGACACCATCTAGTGTACACTAAGCATCAAGCATTATAATGTAATCCACTCACTTCTTCACTATTTTACACCATTGACCTGAATGACAGATGATATTAGATATAGTTCACTGCACACATCAGCTATATCATTTTCAGGTAAATCACACATCTGAGAGATCTTTCAAAAAACTGTTTCCATAAATGGACATTTAACAGAAACTGAGCATATACATGCCATGCATAAAAAAACCTAGGCTAATGCTATGCTACAATCTCTGTCTAAGTATGTAATGTATTAAAGGTACATAATGCTTCCTAAAGTCGTGGTCTAAATGCTGATGCTGGCACCATCTATCTTTTCTCTCTTGCATCATCGGCAGCACCATGCTGCATAGAGAGCCATCACAAGGATTATTGGTCACTGAGACTAATTTAGTGTTGATGTAAATGTGGATATAATACAGATCTTGAACTGTCTTCCTGCTGCACTGAGCTCAGACGTCCAGCCCTTAACAGAGAATCAGGACAAGGCTAGAATTAGATCAGTGGTCCCATGGGTAACACTGTGAGACAGAACCCGTTGTCCTCTACCGCCTGGCGCGGTCTGTCTCTGTGTCCTCTCAAAGACCCCTGCCTGAGCCACTCTCAGAATATCAAAACATATGACTGTAGTGACTGCAGTGATAAACTACAAAAAATATATACTAAAAATCCTACTGCAATAATATTTAATATGCAGTTTCTGTGAAAAAGAGTTTTTGTAAAAATGTAAACAGTTTTGGTTATTTATTTTAGGATTGGTTTTTAGGATGCTCTTCAGTGTTGATTGTTTAGTTCATTTTCATCGTACAATCACAATTTTGGTGCTATGTTTGTGCATTTACTGCCCCCTTCAGCATACACTGCATCATTGCAGATAAAAAGATTGAGGAAAGAAAATGTCATTTTATTTGTGTATAAGAAGTAACAAAATGAGCTTACTTTATATTTTAGTTTTAGGTTTTCCTGTACACTACCGGTCAAATGTTTAGGATCACTTGAAAAAAAATGCTCTCCATGATCTTAAAAATCTTTAATCTGAAGGTGTGTGTTTCAATATTTGAAATCACCTTTGTAGACAAAAATATAATTGTGCCAACAAATTCATTTGTTTTATTAGAAAACCTATTTTTTATACAAAATATGTTTTTCAAATTGATTATTTGGACCAAATAATAAATAAAAAGCAGTTAATAAGAGTCCAGCAAGCCTCAAGTCAAAGAGTGGCTACTTTAAAGATTCTAAAGTATAACATAGAGTTAATTTATTTTGGATGCATTTAGTCAGAGCATAATTCCCACAGCTACATTTGTGTTGTTTTATGGTTTTGATGGGTTTAATATTATTCTTAATCTAAACTGTGGAAAAATATGAATAAAGAGTGATCCTAAACTTTTGACCAGTAGTGCATGTCTGTGACCTTTTCTTTAAAGGGATACTTCACCCCAAAATGAAACTTCTGTCATCATTTACTCACATTCGAGTTGTTCCCAATCTGTATACATTTTTTTGTTCTGATGAACAAAGAGAAAGATATTTGGAAGAATGCTTATAACCAGACAGATTTTGCCCCCCCATGGACTACCATAGTAGGAAAAAATACAATGGTAGTCAAAATTGGCCCAGAAGTGTTTGCTGTCCTACATTCTTTAAAATGTCTTTTGTGTTCAATAGAACAAAAAATTGATGAAGTATTTTTTCCTACTGTGGGAGTCAATGGGGGGCAAGATCTATTTGGTTATAAGCATTCTTCCAAATATATTTCTCTGTGTCATCAGAAAAAAGACATTTATACAGATTTGGAACAACTCGAAGGTGAGTAAATGATGGCAGAATTTTCATTTTTCGGAGAAGTATGCCTTTGTCATTCTGTGTCAACTCAACCAAAGGTCCCTGGCTCAAATGTCTGATTTTTAAAAATAATTTTACAGACCAAGACCAGAATAAGTAGTGATGAAAGTCAAAATATTAAATGCCACCAATGAATAGTAACTGAGTAATCCATTCATTTGTAGAGGGAGGTAAAAATGACAATTTTTGCCTGAAATTTGGAGCCATGTTATAGAGGGGGTGAAAATGACATGAGAAATATGCCAGCATCATAATTTTATTTATACATAGAGATTAGTATGTATTTGTAAAATCTCTTAACTTTAGTAATCCGTACTGCATTTTATGCCAATGGTGTGAGTAAATGAGGAAAAAGCACTTTGTGTTATTTTTTTACAAAATTTGCGCGCTAAGAAATCTTAGGGTATAATTTAAAGGGACAGTTCACCCTAACGTGAAAATTCTGTCATCATTTACTCATCCTCAGGTTGCTCCAAACCTGTAAACATTTCTTTGTTCGGCTAAACACAAAGGAAGATATTAGGAAAAATATCAGTAACCAAACCAATCTCATCCCCCATTGACTACCATTGTATTTATTTTACCTACTGTGGCAGTCAATGGGGGATGATATCTGTAGCGCTTTAGGCTCCCAAAAAGATTTTTTTTGCAAAATGACCCACATTTGTATTTTGATGACTGGAAATGTGTACATTGTAACAGTAGGCTATTCTCATGAAGGCACATTTAGATCCTATCTAGGACTGAACCATATAACGCCTTAAAATGTAGTTCCCAAAAGAAACGTTGGTCAAGCACAAGTATCTAAAAGGACATTAAGGTATCTCTAACATTTCTTGAGTTACAGGCATGCAAATGTTGTAAAGAAATAACACGAAAAGCGCCTTTTCCTCATTTTTGAACTGTCACAGATCAACACGTCAAGTGACCACTAGGTGTCACCGTGGAGACGGTTTTTAAATGGTTTCGAAGCGGCAGTTTCAGACACAGCTGTACGCTGTTCGTGAAACTGACGTGACGGCGGAGCTGTGTGGTTTTGACTAGAAGGGATACAGCCATAGACATATAATATATACAACTAGACGCCGCATTGTCCGCTGGATCGTACGTCAACGCCGCCGCCATATTGGGGAGGGCAAGGGCCGACTACGAAGACATACGAGTGAATGGTGGATTGGCCATCGGGCATACCGGGCATTTTCCCGGTGGGCCGATGTAGTTTTCGGGGCGAAACGGCCCACCAGGTAATGGGCCAGGTAGACAGACGGATGTACCATATCTCTTTGCTGTTTTAATTTTATTGTAAATAATTTATGTAAAACATTTGAATGACATTTGTGTATGAAATGTGCTGTATAAACAAACCTGCCTTGTCTTGGCGTTTTTGGGGGGGGGGGTTTCTTGTAAACTATACATACAGTACAGATGTTTTTCAGAACATTACACTTTTAATGATCACTCATTACCTTGCATCAGTACTCATGATGTTCAATTTCAAATTTTCAATGTTTCAAATTATGACTTGACTTTGCACCTGTGACGTTATAGGTTTAGTGTTTCCTTCAGTTGGGCTCTTGATTCTAGATTTCTAATAATTAAAGTTTTTCCTGTAGTTGTTATATTGTGCTTTATAAGTGTCATTATTTCAGCGAAAGCTAAATTAAAATAAGCTAAATGAGAATATTGGCAAATGGTAAATGGCAACTATTATACTGAAGAAGTTTTGGTAATATTCAGTTCCTCTTTTGACCCTGTGATTCAGCAGTATAGCTGTTTCTCCAGACTGATTTAAGTGATCTTTCTCCTACAGCAGCATTATTTATGTGTTACACAACGCATTTTACATTTACAGCGTTAAAACTGAAACCTACAAAGTAAAAGTTCCACAATCAACCTTATTTATAATTGTAGCTAATCTCTTTTTTCAACAACATGCAAGTGTCATTAAGACAACAACACTGAAGCAGTTGTAACAGAAAATAATCAACATCAAAAGTCCAAGACTAAGACCTTAACTAAAGGAACCACTGTTCACCATAATGGTGACCTCAAAATCAACTGGTCTTGTCTGGGTTTTCTTCAGTGATTGTGTTTGTTAACAGCAGGTGTTCATCATTAATCATCAATCAGCTCTTAATTAATCACTTTATTATCTCATTATATTCAACACTGCTTCAGTGTTACTTTTAACACCCTATAGTGTGGACACATATAGACACCCAGTAGTGTTAATTTAACACTGGCCAATTTGCTAGTACATATTTAAGGTGGTGGCTAACCAACACCTTACCCCACCCCAAATCCTAAAATCACAGTCGCAAAGGCTCATTTTGCTATATGCACAAATTTTACGAGCTGGCAAAGCAATGATAAAGGGCCACCCTAACCCCGCCCCTAAACACTATCAGGGTGACTTCTTGTTGCACATGTTTTCTTCTGTGATTGTGTTTGTTAACATCAGGTGTTCATCATTATTGATCAATCATCACTTCATTATCTCATTATCTTCAACACTGCGTCAGTGTTACTTTTAACACTCTATAGTGTGGACACATATATAATTTAACACTGGACAATTTGCTGTGATATCAGGTTATAAATATATACGTAAATGTATACAAACGCAGTCTGTGTAAGTCTTGCTGAGTGACACAAAAAAAGGGGGAAATTCATGTCTTTGAACACAAAGATTCAAAATATTGTGCTTAAGCCACAAACTGCCTTGAGAGTGGGTTGGTAGTTCATATTGCCCGCAGTGGCATTCCGTGACTCTTCTTCCGGGGAGGCAGCAACACGAAGCTCGTCAAAACATATATTTAGCCCGTCATGCGTGTTGCTCATCATGTCAAAAAATGTGCTCAGCGTTATTGCCCAATTTCTCTTATAAATGTTGATGTAGAAATTGTACAATTACATTACATTACGATTGTTCCTAGTATAATTTC
Source organism: Triplophysa rosa (assembly GCF_024868665.1). Taxonomy (NCBI): domain Eukaryota; kingdom Metazoa; phylum Chordata; class Actinopteri; order Cypriniformes; family Nemacheilidae; genus Triplophysa; species Triplophysa rosa. The sequence goes on from NC_079890.1 coordinate 36,782,900, forward strand.
CACTGACCAAACTGACTTAAAAACTTAAGTTTATTTAACTAAATTAGGGAGGATTACATTATGATAATGTAATCCAATAAGCGCGGAGAAGAAGCTATATAAAGCCGTCTCTCGCCTCTGTCTCCTGACAGGCATCTATCCCAGTTAAAGAGGGGGTACTCTGTGTTCTGGCCAAAATTCTGAGCTCGGAGCCCTCCCCTCGGACAGCACGCCAAATATGCTTTATTTGATCAGATTACATGTTAATGCAAACTCGTGAAATGTCAGATGGTACTTTAACATCCTCTTTCACCCCATGTCTTCATCGGTACCTGAAGTTTTGATCTTACTCAGAGAATGCAGAATAGTCTTTTGACAGGTGTTTGGTTTTGGACCGAGTTTTGTATCGTAGGGCAAATTATTATAGAAAGGCCCACTTTCCATTTCATTCCAACAATATTTCTTCTGCATATTTTAAGACTAATCAAGGCAGGGTTACCCCCTCTACCCTCTTTTGTTTGCAGTTGCAGAAGAGACTCTGAACATTGCATTGTGTCAAAACTCAAAAATGGCTCGTAAGATCAGAGGAGGACGAGAGCATAAAGTGTCTTTGTAAGCGGACGACTTGCTTTTATACATTTCTGACCCATCTAAATGTCCTCAAAATTTTTGATATGTTTGGGAAGCTCTCCGGCTATAAATTGAACTGACAGAAAAGTGAAATATCAACAATACTGCCCAGGAGTTTTCTTTGACTTCTTTCTCATGTAAGGTTTCCCACTCACTTACATACCTTGGTATAGAGGGCTGGACGTGTCGTCACTTTACCACGTGAGCACGCCGGAGCGCACCCCCGTGGGTGGCAAACACTCAAAATGTCTGCTTACAATATCAGGAAACGCAATTCCGTGCAACATTTCAGTGTCCAGGAACACCTGATTCCTTTGTAAGTCGTAGGCAGTGGTGGGTGTAACTAGTTACTAAGCAATTAGTTACTGTAATTTAATTACTTTTCCCTTGAAAAAGTAAAGTAAGGGATTACTCTTATTTTTTCTGTAATTTAATTACAGTTACTTCTGATGTAATCGTAATTAAACTAAATACTTTGTGTAATATGTGTGTGTGCAGAAGAGGAATTGACATCAAAATTCAAAGTCTAACTTCAAAATCCGTGCTTTAACGTATAATTCTCACATTTGTAATTAATAATAATACTTTATGTAGTTTTATATTATTTATTTGACTGAATTAAAAGAGCCGTTTCATGCCTATCCTTGAATCACTTAACTCATCAAGGTTGATGTAGGATATAAAAAGTAATTAGTAATAAGTAATTAAATACTTTTTGAAGAGAGTAACTTGTACAGTAATCTAATTACATTATCGAATATGTAATTAGTAACTAGTAATTAATTACTTTTTCAGAGTAACTTACCCAACACTGNCGCGACGTGGGCGGTACCACACTAAGGGGCGGATACGGTCAAAGGTCAAAGCAAGTGGGCGGTCCGGAAGTAATTCACCCCTCCCCCCTCTGCAAAGGTCAATGACCCCATCAATCATACCTGTCAATCATTTTGACACTATGACCCCCATATATACTACTAATGTTTGCTAAACTGGTGCAGTAGTCTTTAGTCTCTTAAATAAGTAAAATTCGGCTTGGATCCTTTCCATTTTTTCTTATGTATGTGGAATTTACCCAAAAAATGACCAGTTACTGAAGTTATTAATTATGTTCACTGGAATAATACAAATATTAAAGACATTAAACTTACATATAATATCCGTTTTCTGTCTAATTAAGTTTTCCATATCCACCCAAATAAATCTTTGTATATGCAATTACAAAACACATGGATAATAGATTATTTTTCCATTGAACAGAAATCAATATCTAAGTGCAATTTCACTACGAATCGTCTCGCCATTCAATGAAGGCAAGTTTGTGGTGTTTGTGTAAATACAAATTAAAGTTAGGTTTAATTTTTGTATAAATACAAACTAAAGATTACTGATGAGGCGTTAAATAATAAGAGAATATTGTGATCCGAGTTCTTCCTTTGTTCTACGGTCAACATTCAATGAGTCATTTGTTCTTTAAATTCAAGGCAAAAAACAATGAGCTTTACTTTGCAAGAATGTTTTTCATTTGTTGATTACACACATTTGTGACCCAGAATGTGAAAGCAATGCTTCAGTCTCAAAATATGATTCTGAGATTACGAGCGCCAAAGTTTGATTTCACAGTTATAGGTACCAAGAAATGTATTACATGTTGTGAAAGTGTACTTGTGTAACAACACCTGAGTCAATTAATTTTCATGACCCCAAAATCTGAAGACCTGAGTGAGTTCAGGTCTCTGGACCTATTGCCCTAACACATGTGGCCATGAACTCATTTGAAAGGCTGGTGTTGGTTTATCTGAAGGACCTGCAGTTTTCTTACCAAGCAAACAGGTCTGTGGATGATGCAGTCAACATGGGACTGCGTTATACCCTACAACATCTGGACAGACCAGGGACTTATGCAAGGATTGTGTTCGTGGACTTCAGTTCAGCCTTTAAATGTTCTCACCACTGTGCAGTAAAACATGCAATACCAACTATATATACTCATATTTATTATACATACGTTATTGATTTAATATATCATTATCATACAGCTATCCACATCCCCTTGCATTTATATAGCACATTTGTACATACACTCTGTTGCCTTTTTGTCATATATGATCTTTTCATAAAACGTGTATTGTCTTTTACATATTTATTTTTTACTATTTTGTATTGTCACTTTTGAAACTGTATGTGCACTGGAAGCTTCTGTCACTAAGACAAATTCCTTGTGTGTGTAAAGCACACTTGGCAATAAAGCTCTTTCTGATTCTGATGTTAAAATTTTGTTCATGGTGCAGTTTTTATTTAAAAATGATTTAAAAAAAATAGATCACCCCAGACTGAAAAATGTATTTTTTTTTACAGTTCAGTCACATAGCACTGCACATTTTGCATGTCTCTCTTTTCAGACGCAATCAATCCAGGTCTTGCAGTCTCTACCGATGAGATGATAAACGTAAAGAACGCAGTTTGATTATATTTATTTCACCTTCATTCATATTTTCTCTATTATGTTTTATGCATTTCGCGATATTTGTCAAGAGTGACTAATAGGACTTTTATTTTGCCTAACCTAGCCTGCCCTGTTGTGTGAAGACCTCAGCGGAGTGCGCTGCACGTCAGAAGATTGAGGTTTTCTGTTTGTTCGAGGTGAATAAAATTATGCAAAATATCATTTTATTTTTAAACAAATGCACTACAAATAATTCAATATTACGGAAAATAGTAAATAATATCAGAAGGATATTGTACTATGAAGAGTAATTTTTGCCATTTGGGCTAATGTTTACGAGTTAACATTCATTTGTTGTCTAACGTTAAATACAAGGCAAAGCATTTAGGAATGTATGTTTTAAGTGTTTTTTAAAAGATTTTAAAGAAATATAACTTACACGTTCCTCTTTCCCATACAGTTCATATTCAATTCAATTCAATTCAATTCAATTTTATTTATATAGCGCTTTTCACAATGTGCATTGTTCCAAAGCAGCTTTACAGGAGCAAATAAGAAAAACACAGAAAGGTAAAACACAGCACAGTGCATGGTGTTTATAGACCAAGCAAGATCATTATAATAAATAATATCTAATAAATAAATGAATAAATAAATGAATAAATAAATGCAGTCTCCCGGTGAGCAAGCCAACACTGCACTGCTCTGCTGTGGCGAGGAACCCAAACTCCAATGCTGAATAATGGAGAAAAAAAAAACTCGGGAGAAACCAGGCTCAGCCGGGAGGGCCAGGGCCCTGTTGCATAAAGCACCTTAAGTGTAATTTTCCCTTAAGTGTGTCCTTAAGTATACCTTAAATTTTACTTAAGTTATTCTCCTATTGTCTTTGGTAAAGGAAAATCACCCCTTAAGTGTCATACTTAAGGGAAAAACTTAAGGTGCTTTATGCAACCGGGGCCAGGGCCCAGTTGCATAAAGCACAAGTATGACACTTAAGGGGTGATTTCCCTTTACCAAAGACAATTGGAGAATAACTTAAGTAAAACTTAAGGTATACTTAAGGACACACTTAAGGGAAAATTACACTTAAGGTGCTTTATGCAACCGGGCCCAGATCTCCTCTGACGTGTCATAGCTGCACTCAGTGACCCCGACCAAAGCCACCCAGCAACGTCCACGAAGAACAGGGAGAGCCCACGAGCCGCGACCCAGGAAGCCCCACCCGCCGAAACCGTGCAGGTCCAACCCGGTCCCATTCCGTGGTCAACAACAGACAACAGAGGGACAACCAGGGAAAAGTAGTAATGGCATAATTAACTTTATTCCTCTGTTGTCCGACATCGACCACAAAACAAGACCAACCAGACCAGACCCACACAGTCCCAACAAATGAAACGCCCCAAACCACAACCAACAAGCCCCCCCATTCCCTACAACACCCACCCAGCTACCTCCAATCAAAGTCACTGAGTGCATACATAACTTCAAACTGCTGTCGTGTGATGTAAGTTTAGCATTAAATACCAAGTATATTTATATTTAGTTGTGGAAGCAGCTAATCATCTGATGGAGTGTGTTGGTACTTACATAATATACTACTGGTGAAAAGTTAGTGATCACTTGACAAAAATGTTTATATATATATATATATATATATATATATATTCTCAAAATCTGTGAATCATTTTTTTCCCTTTAATATTTCCGCAAGCACTGAACATTCAGTAACGTGAATGTTATTGCTACTACTGTCCACTAGATGTCACTTTTCTTTTTACAACGTGTGGATGTTATAACAGGGAGCATGTCGTTACTTGGTGGATGCGGGTGTGTCGTCGAATTTAACATCACCTTAACTTAAAAGGCAGCGGTTCATATGATTGCAGCCCCTCTTTACAGCTAAATTTGTGCAATTTTGTTTGTTATATCTTAATTGTAAAATAACCTGTTCTGTTTCAATATACTCAAGTGTGTTTAAAGTTTAATATACAGGTTTGTGGCTCTTCATTTCATTTTTTAATTCACAATTGTAATGTGATATTTACTGATCTTTTTTTAGAAATATCTATGGTAATACGATTTGTAATAAATCTATAATCATTGACTCGAATCGAGAGCTTGTGAATTGGAATCGATTCGGATCTTTGACGTGGCCTTATATATATACAGTATATATATATATATAATATGTATTATATATCAAGGTAATATTTTAATAATTTAGGAATTCATGTTTGCATTATGTAGGTTGATTTTTATGTAGAAAACTTTAAATCACAAAAAAATAGCTTTTCACATGGCAGGGTCAAACTTGTTTGCCAGAAATGAAGATTTGATTTTGTTGTTAACATTAATGTTATTTTAAACTCCTGTGACTTCTTTGGAATACATTTTGAACTTTTAGTTCTGTGCTTGTGCTGCAAACTAGGGAAAAGTGTGCTGTGCATATACACATTTGGTGTATTTGGTTGTTAACAAGTGTTAATATAAATATCTTTGTATATTTTCACAGGTCTGTCTTCTAGTCCTATGTACTAAAATAGTATATCATATCATAGTCTTCAGTGAAGCCATTATCACACCAATTCATCTATAAATACAGCGAAGAAGCGGAAGCAGGAATCAGATCTGCTGTCACAACACTACTCCACTGTTCCGACCCACAGTTGTAATGATGGAGTGTGTAAAGAGGAGAGTGATGAAGAATCATGCACAATGTGAGACGAGGATACTGAGGAAAAAAACAAGTTAGTGTCCACTCTTGATGACTGCTAAAGAGCATAAGATTAATTCTGTTTTCTGGAGAAAGAAGTACTTAAACGATGAAGAACAATATTTACTGAATAATGCATTGTGAGGGTCATGAGTCATGACAGCGTTCACTTAGAGCCAAATAAGTTATAACAGAGGTGAAAATGACAAAAATTGTATCATCGTTATTTTTCTACACAGACATTGTTCATAGAATCTTTAGACATCTTTGTTGCATAAATTAAGTTTTCTTAATATCTATTTAGATTGCATCTTAACAAAACTTTTAAGTAAGCAGTACATTAACAACGATTATGTGTAGGTAAAGAATTTGTTTCCCCCAAATAAGGATTTGTTCCCCAAAATAATTTGATGTTGTTTACACAAACAATATTTTAATGATTTTTTTTGGACTTCGTTTACTTCATTTATAAAGCCCTATAGACTGTTTCATCAGACACGCGAGCGCCTGATCCCCAGTTAACTTCCAGTTTGTGTTTGGCTAGTGTCTAATAATATAACTAATTTAATTTGTATTATTATTTTAATGTACAATAATTGTATTAAATAAACGATTTGTTGAATTTTGTTGTATGTTCATTTTATATAAAAAACAATTTGTTGAATGGGTCTTGAAGTTTGGTCGCATTTAAAGAAACCGTATGGTACATTGACATCTAGCGGTTGAGATTGGTATCGCAGTCTAAATTCAAAATATTGGAGAGACAAGTTTAGCCAAGTAACCGTTCTTCTCGGTTTCTTTTGATTGTTATCAGAAATAATCGACAGCCACTCACAGTGTACTGGAAGTTCACAAAACTTATTTATCCAGAAAATCAGTTTTTAGCCAGGAAATGTTTACATAAATTGGTTAATTTGATTATAAGATTATGGATGATGTTAGACAAGTTGATCTATATTTCACTTACTGATAATAAAGTGCAGTTTACATTTTAATTTTTACATTAATTGTTGACTCTCTTCATTTTAGAGCTGATGGGAATGAAAGAGGAAGGTCAAGAACAACATTCTGAAAAGAAAGATGAACATCACCACGACGATTTCAAAACTATAGAAAATTCTTTCAGCTCCTCACAAACGGTTGAGAATTCCCCTCTGGAAAGAGGTGAAGACAATCTTCACAAAGAAACTCACGCTGGAGAGAGGCTATACTCCTGTCCTCAGTGTGGAAACAGATTTAAACATAAGAGAACCCTTAAAGGCGGGGTGTCCGATTTCTCTTAGCCGTTGTCAGGGCTGGACTTGGACGTTAATTTGGCCCTGCCATTTTTGACCATCTTCGGCCCTCCACCATTTTTGTCGACGGGTGGGGGGGTGGTGTGGGATGGGGGTTGTGCGAGTGGTATGTTGTGCTGCTGTCATTGCCTTTCCTGCATACATGTGCGATTCACAATTGCGTTCACGTTCCATGCATACGCGCCCGATTCACGCTTCTAATCCGTCCGTCTCTCTGGCCCATGCGTCCGTTTCGGCCCAAACAGTACATCGGCCCCGTGAACTAAGAAATGTAGTTATGGTCACGCACTCCCACTGGAGTTTCCCATTATGGGCATTTCGGTAAAAGTCTTCTTTATAAAAGAAAAAAAATCCTACGCAATATATACATCATAAAATGCCCGGTATGCCCGATGGCCAATCCAGCCCTGGCCGTTGTTGATGTTCAAATCACCAAAACAGACACACCCCACCCCCATCTTTCGCTTTCGTCAGCGCTCGGCTCGGCTAATGTCCGTCCTGTGCACTGTGCACCTTACTGCTGATTGGCTACAAGGTTGTTTTGGTACCCCGCCCGACTCAGTTGTCTAAAGCGTAAATCGGGAATCGGTTTCCCCGCCTTAATGTTCATATGAAAATTCACACTGGTGATGGGCCTTACACCTGCCCTCAGTGTGATAAGACTTTCCCATTTAAAACAAGTCTAGAGAGTCACATACGAGTTCACACGGGAGAGAAACCTTTCACATGCCCTCAATGTGATAAGAGTTTTACACAACAAGGACATCTTAAATATCACATACGGCTTCATACAGGTGAGAAGCCTTACTTGTGTCATCTGTGTGATAAGAGTTTCATACAGTCACAAAATCTCAAACATCATTTGAAATTTCACTCGGATGAAAGACCTTTTAGCTGTGATCAGTGCGATAAAAAGTTAAAAACTGCCAGGCTGCTAAACGGACACCAGAGGACTCATACCCGTGTGAAAGGTGGCATGTGCTCTGTGTGTGGAAAAGTCTTTCTGACATCCAGTTCCCTTCTGCAGCATCAAAAGATTCATACTGGAGAAAAACCTTTCAAGTGTTCATATTGTGGAAAGGGCTTTAAACAGACTGGCCACCTAAAACAACATGAAGGGATGCATACCGGAGAGAAGCCGTACCATTGCTACGCAAGTAAGAAACGTTTCAGACAATCACGCAGCTTGAAGGCTCATTTAGAAGAGACCTGTCCACACAGTGAACAATTCACAATTCAGGGCCTTCATCCCTACTGAATAGCGTGTATTATAAACAGTGTTGGGTGTAACTAGTTACTAAGTAATTCGTTACTGTAATTTAATTACTTTCCCCTTGAAAAAGTGAAGTAAGGGAATACTCTAATTTAATTACAGTTACTTATGATGTAATTGAACTAAATACTTTGTGTAGTATACAGTATGTGTGTGCAATAGTGGAATTTGCATCAAAATTCAGAGTCTAACTTTAAAATCCGTGCTTTAATGTATAATTATCACATTTTGTTATACATTTGCCAGTTAATAATACTACTTTGTGTAGTTTTATATGATTTATTTGAATGAATTAAAAGAGCCGTTTCATGTCTATCCTTGAATCACTTAAATAATCAAGGTTAATGTAGGATATAGAAAGTAATTAGTAATAAGTAATTAAATACTTTTGGGAGAGAGTAATTTGTGCAGTAATCTAATTACACTATTGAATATGTAATTAGTAACTAGTAATTAATTACCTTTTCAGAGTAACTTGCCCAACACTGATTATAAATTAGTATAGCCAAATTCTTAGTATATTCAAAAAGCAGTAGGCCTACGTGAGGAATACCTAGATGGTTTACTGCTTCTCTGCTTCTCCTGAGTTTGTCGGGCAAACGCTTTTCTATCCCGTGAGTGTCTGAGTGATATAGAATTGTATTGCATGTAGGTAAATTGTACGTGTTTAACAATACCTGAGTAAACTAATTTTCATGACCCCATAATAAAAAACGTATTTAATAAAACTATATAGAGCTTACCGTTTGAACAGTTAACAAGTAGGGTAGGTACTTTTCACAATACACAATTTTGGATGCAGGGCATATCTGTATGATCTATATCTCCATCATACATGTCTTTGTTAATATTCTTGAAGTCTGAATTTTGTTCATGGTGGGTATGATGCAGAGAAATTTATTGAGATTGCAGTTTTTATATATGAAAAAAAGATGACCCCAGACTGAAAATTGTCTTTTTTTCACAGTCAGGTCACTTAATTGATCTATTGCAGTGATTCCCATCACTAGTCTAGCACTGAACATTTTGTATGCCTCTCTTTTCAGACTTGCAATCTCTACCGATGAGCTGATACACGTAAAGTACACAGTTTGATTTGATCTTTATTTTACGTAAACATTCACCTTTTCTATTATGTTTTATGCGTTTCACGATTTTAGCCAAGAGTGACTAATAGGACTTTTATTTTGCTTTACGAAGCCTGTTTTGTGATGACGTCAGTAGAGTGCGCTGCAGCCCGTCCGACTGAAGGTGAATAAAACTATGCCAAATATTTTATTTTTACACAAATGCCCTACAACTACGCAAATGTTACGGAATATTAATGATAATTTTTTTATATAATATCAGAATGTTGTACTACTTTATTCTAAAGAGCTGAGCGTCACTTTTGTCCTGGCGCTAACCTTTGTTCTCTGAACACAAGGCGAAGAACTAAGATATTTATATACAAGTTTTTATTTGTTTTTGATCTTTCTAGTGAGTTTTCCTCACTGCAGTTCATTTTGTCTTTCTCACTGGGGTTTGTTAGGCAGTATTCTATTTAAAAGCTGTCGTGAAACAAGATCTATTGTGAAAGTTGCAAATAAATAAATTTGAAGTGAAACATAATAACACCTCTAATTACAGCCATATTGTCTTTAACATATCACATATCTAACATAGCTCAAATGTTTCTTTATACAAAAAGGTAGATAGATGGATATGTATTTTAGGAAGGTGGACCTCACAAAAGGTTTATCATATTGGTGGTCTCTGGCATCGAAAAGTTTCTAAACCTCTGTTGTAGACCACAGAGCAAACTGTATCATGTAATTGAGTAAGTAAGCAGTACATTAAGATTATATGTAGGTAAAGAATTTGTCATCCTGTCTGTGAAAACCAGGCTAGTCTTATAATCAAATTTTAAGAGAATGAGTGTTAATGTTGGAATTCATTATGATTTTGTTTGACATGGACTTACTAACTCAGTCAGTAAGTATTGAAGATATAAATGTGATATTTTTTTATATTTACATTATGTATGATGATTTTATGTGGAAAACTTTAAATCACAAAAATGCCTACCTGGGTTTTCACAGACAGGTTCACATTTGTTTGCCAAAAATGAAGGTTTGTTTTTATTGTTTGCATTAATGTTATTACTCCTGTGACTTTTTTTAATGCATTTTGAACCCTTAGTTCTGTGCTTGTGCTGCAAGCTAGGGAAAACTGTGCATGCTTTAACTCATCTAGGGTATTATTTGGTCGTTAACGAGTGTCAAAATAAAAATCTTTGTATTTTTCACAGGTCTGTCCTCTAGTCCGCTGCACTAAAATAGTATATCATATCATATACATTTTTCAGGGAAGCCATTCCCACACCAGACAGAGAAGAAGCCAAACAAGCAGGAATCACATCTGCTGTCACAACACATTCTTCTACACCACTGTTCTGAACCACAGTTGTAATGATGGAGTGTGTTATATTGAAGAGTGATGAAGAATCGTGCACAATGAGAGATGAGGATACTGAGAAACAAAGAGGTTAGTGTCCACTCTTGATGACTGCTAAAGAGCATAAGGATCATTACGTTTTCCAGAGAAAGAAGTACTTAAATGATGAACAACAATATTTACGGTGTAATCCACTGTTTTGTAAAAGTGGAACAAAATTACCATTTTTACCTGAAGCCAAACAACAGTAAATGAAAAACGGGAGTGTTAATATTGTGTTTTTACAATTGGAAATGGGTTTGTCTGATCTGTTAATGCCAATGGTGACAGTTCCAAAAAAAGAACCTGCTATTTTAGACCAAATGTATCAAATTAGAAATTTTCCCCAGTGAAGTTGGGTTGATTGGACACGGAATGACTCATAAAGTTTAAACCATGCTTTGGTGGCTCTGCCTATAAAATCATTAAAGCTGTAGAATATGAAAATGGAGGATTTGACTTACAGATTTAAAATGAGATGATTTTATCTATACCTCACAGTCTGATATTAAATTGGGGTTTCATTTGACATAAATTGTTGACATGTTGTTGTCCTCAATTTAGATCTGATGAGAGGGACCGAGGAAGGTCAAGAACAACATGAAAAGGAGGATGAACATCAGCACCACGATTTAAAAACGAAAGAAAGTTCTTTCAGCTGGTCACAAACTGATGAGAATTCCCCTCTTTATAGAGCTGAAGAAAAACAAGTATTTTCATGCCATCTTTGCTGTAAGACTTTCTCACAAAAAGGGCGCCTAACACATCATTTGAAGACTCACGCAAGAGAGCCTTACACCTGCCCTGGACAGAGCTTTTTACAAAAAGTGGATCTTAATCTTCGCATAAAGACTCATGCTGGAGAGAGGCCATACTCATGTCCTCAGTGTGAAAAAACTTACAGATATAAAAAGAACCTTAACAAACATGTATTAAGTCACATTGGTAAAAGACCCTTCACATGCCCTAAGTGTGGAAAAACCTACACAAATCAAGGGAACCTTAACCAACATTTAGTAAGTCAAAACTGTGAGAGGCCCTTAACATGCCTACAGTGTGGTAAGAGTTTTTCACAAAATTCTTTTCTCATTACTCACATGAAGATTCACACTGGAGAGAAACCTTTCACGTGCCCTCAGTGTGGTAAGAGTTTTCTAAACCGAGGAGGGCTTAAGACTCACATACGAATCCATACAGGTGAGAAGCCTTTCCCGTGCCATCTGTGTGATAAGAGTTTCACACATGCACAAAGTCTCAAACATCATCTGATGATTCACTCGAATGAAAGGCCGTTTAGCTGCGATCAGTGCGATAAAAAGTTTATTGCCCTGGCGCTTCTAAAGAGACACCAGAAGACTCATACAGTGTCAAAGGTGGTGCATGCTCTGTGCCTGGATTTTTCTGACAGCCAGATCCCTTCGGCAGCACCATAAGAACCTTACTGAATACAACAGGTGCTGACAAAAAGGGCTTTAATTAGTCTTGGAACACGATGGAATTCACATCGGAGAGAAGTCGCGCCACTGTCACACCTGTAGGAAAAGTTTCAGACATAGTATCACATAGAAAGTGCTGTCTGCAAAACGCGAACAAATATCAACTTCAGGTTATGGGTCCACGCATATGATGTGAAATGCAGATAAATATGATGATGAAATTAGTGAGGTTTGTTAATTATAAATATTGTACAGAATTGTGGTTTCTGTGTTGGGGTGGCTGTACTAACAAATTTGCATTTGTTCAATTGTTCAAATGTTTAGGCCATTTAAATAGCAAGAAATACATAGATGGTTTACTGCTTCTGCTCATGTTATTTTTAGTATGCGATACCTTTGTATGAGGATCTCAGTGATGTAGCCTACCCAAAATGTATTACTTGTGGTTAAATTGTAATTACTCTAACAACATCTGCAAAAATGTCATAATTTGCTAAACATCACAGGTGATCGAACATACGGGTCACATGACAGTAATACATGGTGGGCGTACTATGTCTGGAGTATACTGCACTCACTCATACTATAGTCTGAACTTGAGCGTATCTCCAAACATAGTCAACATTTTATCAGTTTGCTGTGTTTATTAATAGAGTGAAGTTTGTTTTAAAGGTAAAATACTTAAATGACAACATTCACTTAAAAGATTAGAATCTGATCTTGAAGCAAAATAATTATGTTAATTTTTAATGTATTTTAGCATTTAATTCAGACAAAAATGTACTTTCTATACACATACTTAACTGCAGGCACTAAAATGTATTTTACTGTCTCTTACTTTCATATAACCAGTCAAAAAAAAAAGTCCTGTTATTTTACTTTACTGAAGTTGAGAATCACGGAATTGCTCTGTAAGGTTACAAGCTATAGGAATATTCATATGTTGACAGCATGTGTTTGTGAAAACTACTTTAATGGAGTGTATGTTTGTCTGTAGCTCAGTTTTATTAATTCATAAATAAGTTTTATTAATTGTGTTGGTTAAATAAGACAAGATAGAGACATACTGATGTGCCTACAGGGGAAAAGAAATAACACATTTTCATTACATTTTATGACAAATGAAAGATGTAATTTTAATCTTATTTGTGAACAGATGAAATACTTGGTCCACTTGTATAATTTAAAGTTACTACAGTTACATTTAACTAAATAATTATTTTTTATTTAGCCTACAATAACAATTACATTTAATTATCTCTGTAGTTCTTACCATTGGTGATAGATTTGTGAGATGGTAAATAACTAGAAAATATGAAATATATTTTTAAATTTCATTCATTGTCCCATGTCCTATGTGCGTGCAAATAGTCTGTTTATCCAGAGTAATTTTAGGTCTGCTGTAAATTTTGACTACAGCTTTTAATTTATAGATTCTTTATTGTCAGTAATCGATGCATATAGAATATTTGGGCCTGAATATATTTACTTTACAAAAAACATTCGCCTTTTGCACGTACATTTGATTTGTACATGATAGTTTTCTAGGGATTTCACGATTTTGAACATAAGGTAAATTGAGGGTCTTTTATTATGCTTCACGTAGCCTGTCGTGTGGTTACGTCATACAGAGTGCGCCCGTTCTCGCTGTGAATGAAATATTTTTTTCTCCGAGTACAAGTTGAAGGAAGAACAACGAGATTACTTTTTAGTTATTTCAGGTGTGTATTGTTATTAAATCTGTTGTTTTGTGTGTGAGCAGCAGACCACCAAGTGTGTTTTTGCATACTACAAACTGCAACGCGATATATTTGAAATAATCATGAACGAGTAGTTCAGAGTATGTGTTGTTGGAGACCATTGTTGATTTATTTTCTGAAGCATCGGGTCTCCATTTTAAATATGTCTGAATGGGAGCTTATGCCCATTCATACTTCTAATCATACGTCTCTATTTTATATATATATATTTTTTTATTATGTTTTTTTCTTATTCGTCTTCTGTGTCTATGTCCCTTTAAACATTTTAAATGTTAAATGTACATTGTATGCCATTTTGTTGTGTAAATGTGTAATATTTTGTTATTTCAATAAAATGAATAAAACCTTTTTTTCAGAACATGTTTCCCATAAATTAAGATGTTTACACTCATCCATAAGACTTCGTATGGAAGACATTTTGAACTTATGTTCAAAACTGTTTATTTTCTAGCTGTTTTATGAAAAAAATATGTCTAATTTTCATTTGTAAATGTGGGCTTTCCCCAAATCCACAGTTATATTCTCAATTAATAAATGTAAATGAAAATGCACACAGGTTATTAAACACATAACTGATTGTTAACAGGTGTCAATATAAAAATGGTTGTATATTTTCTCAGGTTAATGTTTCATTTATGTACTTTTGTAACATTTTACTTTGTTCATTTTAGAACTGATGGACATGAAAGGTGAAGACCACAACTAAATGGATGATGAACATAAGGCCCTACACCTGCTCTCAGTGTGAAAAGAGTTTTGTCAGTAAAAGGCTCTATAGCTGCCCTCAGTATGGAAACAAACGTTTAGTAAGTCACACTGATAAGAGGCCCTTCACATGCCCTCAGTGTTGTAAAAGTTTTTTTTACAAAAAGGATAGCGTCCCATCTAAAATGCATTCAGAGAGACACATACGAGTTCACACTGGAGAGAGACATTTTGAGTGCCCTCAGTGTGAGAAGACTTTTACACAACGAAGACATCTTAAGTCTCATTTACAAACTCATACAGATGAGAGGCCTTTCTCATGCCCTCAGTGTGAAAAATGTTTTACACAAAAAAGAAATCTTAACTCTCATATACAAATTCATACAGATGAGAGGCCTTTCCGATGCCCTCGGTGTGAAAAGAGTTTCAGACGTGAAAGTCATCTTAGTCACCATATGATAACTCACACGGGCCAAAAGCCTTTCTCGTGCCCTCAGTGTGATAAGAGTTTTACAAAACAAGGACATCTTAAGGATCACATACGGATTCATACAGGAGAAAAGCCTTTCTCGTGCCCTCAGTGTGAAAAGAGTTTTACAAAACAAGGACATCTCAAGGAACACATACGAGTTCATACAGGAGAAAAGCCTTTCTCGTGCCATCTGTGTGATAAGAGTTTTACACATAAGCAAAGCCTTAATTTTCATATGAGTCGTCACACAGCCTTAAATATGCTCTCAGTATGATAAGACAAAGATGCATTGAGAGAAACATACGAGTTCAAACCTTCCACATGCTCTCAGTGTAGTAAGCTTTACTGACCTGTGTTGGTCATGCTGAGGGGCCTCCTCTAATTACTAAGATTTCAATAGATAAATTCTTTTTAAATAAGACACTATTAAATCATATCTGTCGGTTACACTTCTGACTGTAAGAAATAATTTCTTATCATCATGTTGTGGGAACGAGTCTCTTAGTTTGGGTGAGACAGCCAAACAGTTCAGCATTGAGACTCGTTTGTGTGCATGAGTGCATGGTTGCAGGATGATCATGAGAGGAGAAGAAAGTCACGAAGTACCCATTAAAGTGGTGACCTATGACATGCTCTGTATGACACTGCATACAGAGAGAAGCCGCACCACTGCCGTACATGTTGGAGATGTTTCGGACAAACACAACTTGCAGACTCACAAAGGAAAGTGCTGTCTGCAAAGATTGACTTTATGAGCCTTAATGTCCAAGCATGTGTTTTTTTTTATTTGTTTTAATGAGTGGTGAAGTTGTCATTGTTTGTTAATGAGTGTTCTTTCAGCATATTTGTATTAAAATAAAATGTATTGAAAAATGTCATGTTTACATCCTCTCTTCAGATATTTTCTGGTATATTTCTGTTTGTTAACTAGAGATGCGTTTTCAGATTAATACACATGTGTTGCAATACTTGAAGGCTAATACCTGCTGCTGACATACTGCAACTATACAGTTTATTATTCCCCATTCTATCAGTGTTTTAACATCTTATTTTTATGGCAGTTTATATCATTTATTTACATTTTTAGCGTTTTAATAAACCTATGCTTTGTTTTCTAATTTTCTAAACGATTAACTATAATTTGTGTTGTCAAAGTGATTTATAGACTTTAGAAATTAGTAACGAGCAGGGCTGGGCAAAAATAATCGATTAATCATTTTTTAAATGCGGTCGATTCAATATTGATTCTCAAAAGTCGTGAATCGTTTTTTTTCTTTCAT
Source organism: Triplophysa rosa (assembly GCF_024868665.1). Lineage (NCBI taxonomy): Eukaryota > Metazoa > Chordata > Actinopteri > Cypriniformes > Nemacheilidae > Triplophysa > Triplophysa rosa. The sequence continues at coordinate 36,799,361 of NC_079890.1, forward strand.
ATTTCCGCAAGTAGGAACATTCATTAACGCAGGCCGGGCTCCAGATATGAAATGAAAGGTGGGCAAAGTGATTTTCCAGGTGGGCGGAGGGGCTGGTAGCTAAATATATATATATTTTGCCCAAACTATTTACTAAAGTAAACAAACTATTTACAAAATAACTATTTCGTTTTTTTAATTATTCTTACGTCTAGTATTAATGTTGTATATTTTACTGTTACATTCTTATGCACTATAGGCTATATTTAGCCTACATATTTTTTTACATTTACATTTATTTTACAATTTAGTAACTTTGTATTTGATGAAAACATAAAAAAGAGCTATTCATATCACTATAATATTCACAGCATTAACCTTCTGCTCATCTTAGAGAATTCTGTCACAAACTCATCCATGTCCAGTCCATGTGTTATTGCTTTTCATGAGCTAAAAGTCCAGTTTTTTTCCCTCTCATGAAGCATTGTGCGGCGGAATGGTGTTATCACCCGTCGGGTGAACCGCTAATATTTGATGTAACGGGTGGAATAATTATTTGTGTGTCATTTGGGGTTCGGGTGCGGGTCTATATACAGCATATATATATGCAATAAAATGAGAATTGTAGCCAAGCAACTGATGGACAGGAGCTTTCTATACTTAACTGCAGACGCTAAAATCTATTCTACTGTCCCTTACTTTCATATAACCAGTCAAAATAAAAAGTCCTTTATTTTCCTTTACTGAAGTTGAGAATCACGGAATTGCTCTCTCTGAAAGGTTACAAGCTATAGGAATATTCATATGTTGACAGCATGTGTTTGTGAAAACTACTTTAATGGAGAGTATGTTTTATGTAGGCCTAGCTCAGTTTTATTCATTGATAAATAAGTTTTATTAATTGTGTTGGTTAAATAAAACAAGATAGAGACATACTGATGTGCCTATAGGGGAAAAGAAATAAAACAATTTCATAAAATTTTATGACAAATGAAAGATGTTGCAAGATGTCATTTGAATCTTATTTGTGAACACATAAAATACTGTATCCACTTATATATTTTAAAGTTACTACAGTTACATTTAACTAAATTATTGTTTTTTTAATTAGCCTACAATAACAATTACATTTAATTATCTCTGCAGTTCTTACGATTGGTGATAGTTTTGTGAGACGGTAAATAACTAGAAAATATGAAATATGTTTAAATTTCATTCATTGCCGCATGTGCTGTGTGTGCAAATAGTCTTTTTTTCCAGAGTAATTTTAGGTCTGCTGTAAATTTTGACTACAGTTTTTCATTTATAGATTCTTTATTGTCACTAATCGACAAATATAGAATATTTGGGCCTGACTACTTTACCAAAAACATTCGCCTTTTGCATGTACATTTGATTTGTACATGATAGTTTATTTTTTCTAGGGATTTCACGAGTTTGTTCATAAGGGAAATTTAGGGACTTTTGTTATGCTTCTCGTAGCGTGTCGTCGTGTGATGACGTCGTACAGAGTGCGCCCGTTCTCGCTGTGAATGAGTTAATTTTTTTCTCCTAGTACAAGTTGAAGAACAAAGCGATTACTTTTTAGTTTTTCAGGTGTGTATTATAAAATCTCTTGGTTTGTGTGTGAGTAGCAGACCACAAAGTGTGTTTTTGTATACTACAAACTGCAACGCGGTATAATTGATATAATCATGAAAAAAGAGTAGTTCAGAGTATGTGTATTTGTTAATTCTGGTTATTTGATGCCTAATTTGTTTGTACATTGGTTTCGAAAAAAGAGTATGTGTTGTTGCAGACCACAGCAAACAATAATCATGTCATTGCTCTAAAGTAGGCAATACGTGCAGATTATATGAATTTACAGAATATGTTTCCCCAAAATGAAGATGTTTACACTCACTCATCCACAATACTTTTTATGGAAGACATTTTGAACTTATGGTCAAAACTGTTTGCTTTCTAGCTGTTTTATGTAAAAAATATGTCTGATTGGGCTTTTCCCAAATCTACAAATCTTATATGCTAATTGAATAAATGAAAATGCACACAGGTTATTAAACACATACTGATTGTTGTTAACAGGTGTCAATATAAAAATGGTTGTATATTTTCACAGGTCTGTTCTTGTAGTCCTTTACACTAAACAAACATCATATCACACAATCTTCGGTGAAGCCATTTACTCCCCAATTCATCTATAAATACAGCAGACATCACATCCGCCGTCACACTCACAACACATTCTACTTCTCTACTATTCTGGCCTGCTGTTGTGGATGATGGAGTGTGTTTAAAGTGGAGAGTGATGCGAATGAGAGCTGAGGATACTGAGGAACAAAGAGGTTAGTATCTACTATATGTGATGATATTAAAAAAAATGACATTTTAATAGACTAATAATCAAATTTTGATTACATTTTATATTAAATTGAGGTTTAATGTTTCATTTATGTATTTTTTAAAACAGTACTTGGTTCATTTTTGAACTGATAGGAGTGAAAGGTGAAGACCACAACTGAATTGAGGATGAACATAAGACCCTACACCTGCTCTCAGTGTGAAAAGAGTTTTGTCAGTAAAAGGCTCTATAACTTCCCTCAGTATGGAAACAAAAAAACAAAGTCACACTGGAGAGAAACCTTTTGCTTGCCCTCAGTGTGATAAGAGATGTACACAACGAGGTCATCTTAAGGATCATATACGAATTCATACAGGAGAGAAGCCTTTCTCATGCCCTCAGTGTGAAAAATGTTTTACACAAGAAAGAAATCTTAAGTCTCATATACGAATTCATACAGATGAGAGGCCTTTCCCATGCCCTCGGTGTGAAAAGAGTTTCAGACGTGAAAGTCATCTTAGTGACCATATGATAACTCACACGGGCCAAAAGCCTTTCTCGTGCCCTCAGTGTGATAAAAGTTTTTCAAAACAAGGACATCTTAAGGATCACATACGAATTCATACAGGAGAAAAGCCTTTCTCGTGCCATCTGTGTGAAAAGAGTTTTACACATAAGCAAAGCCTTAATTTTCATATGAGTCGTCACACAGCCTTAAATCTGCTCTCAGTATGATAAGACAAAGATGCATTGAGAGAAACATACGAGTTCAAACCTTCCACATGCTCTCAGTGTAGTAAGCTTTACTGACCTGTGTTGGTCATGCTGAGGGGCCTCCTCTGATTTACTAAGATTTCAATAGAGAAGCTTGACCACTGCCATGCATGTGGGAGAGGTTTCAGATGAGCACACAACTCGCAACAGCCTTGCAAAGAAAAGTGGTGTTTGCAAAGAGAGAACAAAGATCAACTTCAGCCAAGGTCCAAGCATGTGTTTTTTTTATTAATTTTAATGCATTTCCCTGAGTGGTGAAGTTGTCATTGTTTGTTAATGAATGTTCTTTCAGGATATTTGTGTTAAAATTAAATGTATTGAAAAATGTCATGTTTACATCATTTGTTTCAAATATTTTCTGGTATATTTCTGTTTGTCAACTAAGGAGAGATGCTTTTTCAGATTAATATTTAAAGGCTAATACTTGTGTTGACATAGGCTACTGCAACTACAGTTTTATTATTCCTTATTCTATCTGTGTTTTAACAACTTATTTTTATGGCAGTTTACATCATTTAATTATTTTTTTGTAAATGTTGTGCTTTGTTGTCTAAACTATTAACTATAATTTGTGTTGTCCACTTGATTTATAGATTTTAGAAATTAGTAACGAGTCCCCTTTTGTTTAACTTATTAGTGTTATTAGTGGCTACTCTGTCTGAAAGATTTAAAGCTATCGTGATATTCATATGTTGACAGCACGTGTTAATGAATACTACTTTAATGGAGTATACGTTTTAATTAGCTCAGTTTCATTAATTGACAAATAATGAATTATGCTAAGACAGACAAGATGAAGACATACTGATGTGCCTACTACACTAAAATAAATAATGCATTTCCAATCAATTTTGTGACGAAAGATGTTGCAAGATGTTATTTTAATCTTTTTTGTAAATATATAAAATAATGTGTCCACTGATATAATTTAAAGTTACTACAGTTACATTTACATTTACGCATTTGGCAGAAAAGCAGCTTACATTGCATTATCCTATACATTTGTTTCTAAGTTTGTGCAATCCCCTGGGATCAAAACCACGACCTTGGCGTTGTTAGTGCCATGCTCTTACCAGGAGCTACAGGAAAGCTTTAACTAAAAATATTAGTTAATATTTAACTAAAATACGATTTTTTATTTTAACAATTACGTTTACTTATCTCTGCCGTTCTTATGATTTGTGATAGTTTTTTGAGACGGTAAATACAACATGTAACAGAACATAAAATAAAAATATGTTTATTTTTATTCAGTGTCGTGTGTGTGTGTGTGTGTGTGTGTGTGTGTGTGTGCGTGTGCGTGTGCGTGTGCGTGTGCGCGTGCGCGTGCGCGTGTGCAAAGTTTTTCATTTATAGATTCTCTATTGTCACTAATCAACAAATAAAGGATACTTGGACCTGAATATATTTATTTTACCAAAAGCATTCATCTTTTGCCATGTACATTTTATTCGTACATTATAGTTAATTTTTTCTTAGGAATTCACGATTTTGCACATAAGGTAAATGAAGGAACTTTTATTTTGCTTCTTGAAGCCTGTCGTGTGGTGACGTCATACAGAGTGCGCTGGTTTACGCTGTGAATGAAACGATTTGAACAAGTTGAAGAACAACGTGATTACTTTCCAGTTATTTCAGGTGTGTATTCTTATTAAATCTGTTGTTTTGTGTGCGAGTACCAGACCATCAAGTGTGTTTTTACAAACTGCAACGTGATATAATTGATAAAACCACGAAAAAAAGACATGTTGAACAGAGTAGTTCAGAGTTTGTGTTGCAGACCACAGCAAACAGTAGTCATGTCTGATGTGAGCAGTACGTGCAGATTATATGAATTTACATAACATGTTACCCAAAAAGAAGATGTTTACACTCACCCATAAGACGCATTTAGAATTTATGTTCAAAACGGTTTACTTTCTTGCTGTTTTATGTTATCCTACATGTAAACATGGGCTTTTCCCAAATCTAACATCATTATTTAGCTCGTTTACAAAGGTTAAATGCTCTCTTATTTTTAAGTCGCTTTGGATAAAAAAATCTTCTAAATGAATAAATGTAATACACATGTTATTTAACACATTTAGTATAATGATTGTTAACAAGTTTCAATATAAAAACGTGTGTATATTTTTACAGGTCTGTTCCTGTAGTACTTTACGCTAAACAAACATCATATCAAACAATCTTCAGTGAAGCCATTTCCTCCCCAATTCATCTATAAATACTGCAGACATCACTTCTGCCGTCACAACACATTCTACTACTCTACTATTCTTATCCACTGGTGTAATGATGGAGTGTGTTTAAAGAGGAGAGAATCATGCACAATGGCCCTCATTCATCAAACGAACGTAGGAACCAGCGTACATCCGAGCGAAAAAATCTGCTTACGACAACGCTCAGGTGCGATTCATTAAACTTTCGTATGCGTCTAATTCCAAGTTGATAAATGTGGCATCTGAAAAGAATCGTCATTTGAATATTACGCTTGTTAAACTTTAGGTTCTCGTTGAAGTTTCTTTCTGTTCTTGGATCACTCTTCAATTAATCATATCAAATTAATAAATGAGTTTGATGTTGTGAGAGAATGTTCTCAGCAGATCTGGGAGCGAGAGACACTGACACAAGTGTAGTTGCATCAAGCTCGTTTATTTCCTCCAAAGAAGCATGCTATATAATATAGAGTACAGAAGAGCACGCAGGAAATGTCTTCAAGCAATCGTATGTCTAGGTTTCATCTTATAAGTAAATAAGGTAATAAATGACAGCCTTACTGTCTTACAAAACAGGAAAATGTTTTAGAGGATAGATCACACTCGGTGACCTTTAAGAGGCCTTGCCTATGTTCATTAGTGCGGGGAGCTAAAAAATCTAACAACGCCCCTATTCATTCATGAATTAGAAGTCCTGCCCCCAGACTTTACGACATGGAGAAACGAAACCCGACAAAGAAACGGAATTTTTCCGAAATGGAGATTGAAACGCTAACGACACAAGTTGGAAATCACAGCCTTGTACTATTCGGGAGTTTAAAGAGTGGCATCAAAGGAGGTCACAAGAAAGCAATTTGGAAAAAAATCACTGATGTGGTCAACAGTGTTGGCATAGAGAGCCGAGCTCCAGCTGAGGTTTGAATTTTAATTGTTACTCATAAAAGACATGACCCATAACATTGTATCATTGCATTAAACAGTAATGCATCAATGGTTTATAGTACTCCAAAAATTCTTATATTTAGGTAAAGAAGAAATGGTCAGACTTGAAGCTCGCTACCAAAAAGCGTGTTGCGGTCCTGAAGCGCAGCACGGAGACTGGAGGAGGCCAGCTAGACTCCAGCCTTGTTCTGACGCCAATCGAAGAGCGCATAGCTGCTATCATCGGCTTGGCCTCAGTCTGTGGGATAAGTGGCGGAGGAGACACAGACGCACCAGTTTCCGAGCAGGATGAAGGTAAAAATCAAAAACACCTTGTAGATTGTGTGGCTGAATATTAGTAAAGACATGGATGCATTGTTTTAATTATTTTATTTATTTTTGATTGACCAGAGCATAGCACCAGTGGTGTTCAGCCCCCATGTGCAACAGAGGCAGCCCCACAAAGACAGGCAAATGGTGACTCGCAGCGTGTGACCTCCATCCCCCGAACTGGTACAACACCGCTACCGTGGGTTCTGATGGCGGAAGTCCTACAAAAACAGACCGAAATGTGTCAGTTAATGTCAGAAATGAATAGTTCACTCTTTGCAATAAATGACACGCTGAAAGAAATAAATGACAACATAAAACGTGCCTCACATACATAATAAACCCTTCTTTTAACCACCTGTATTGTTTGAATTCTATACTTACAAACTTGAAACGCGTAGTGACTTCTTTGTATGGCCCTCACTTGGGGCTGTGCTGGGCAAGGTTCAATGTTATGCAGAACCCCACAGGCCAAGACGATGTTGCAGACCTTCTCCGGTGTATTAAGCAGAGTCCCCCCAGCTGACCAGAGACGGAGCCATCTGCCCTTTAATAGCCCGAAGCATCGCTCCACTGTTGCCCGTGTCCGTACTGTTGAACCTGCGTTCCTGCTCTGTTAGAGGGTTTGCCAGTGGGGTAACCAGGTACTCTGTGAGGGGTTAACCCTTATTACCATTTTTAGCGACTGTTTTGGAAAATGAAAGAATCGTGTGTGCCACCAGGCAACCATGTTCAAGAGGGACAGTTTGGCATGACAAATTACCTGCACGTTTATGGAATGGAAGATTTTGCGGTTGATGTATGCGTAGTCGTTCATGGAGGGTGGCTTCAGGCACACATGGGTGCAGTCAATTGCACCAGTAACCCAGCAATCTCATGAAACTCTTAATCACAGTTTGCTGAGAATTGTCAACTGGTTTCTCTCCTTAAATAGGGTTTCGAACTGTTGCATAATTCAATAAGAAGATGCCTTGGTAGGCGAAAGCGACTTAAAAGCCAGTCGTCACTCTCAATAAGGAGATCCCTACGGTCATGAAAAACCCTCTTGCGTCTTAGGGGCACATAGAGGTCTTCCAACAAAGCGAGATCTGACATTTTTGAGATTTGAAATTTGTTGAATTTCTTGTTACATAGGTGATGGAATGAGAACCTAACCAATCACACCGCAAGGATGTTAGTCCACCCATTGCTTTCAATTGTTTAATTGTATTTGCTTTTAATTATGTCTTATGTTCAGAGCTGAAATCTTCAGGACCGTCGATCTCCAGGAGCAGGGTTGGTGACCACTGTTCTAAGATAACCAACGGTCAAATAACAGCTTCCATGACTTTAACATCGGCTGTGAAAGCTGTTCTGTGAAACACACTGATATTGTGTGTGTGTGTGCGCGCATACCTCTAAAACACTTCTATGAAACGTCCTTTGAAGTCCTGCTTGCAAATGTCTCCTAGTCAATCTGCATGTTTTATTATCCAACTAGGGTCCAATATAAAGATGAAAAACAAACACTTCTGTTATTAGTGTTAATTAATATAACCGGTCTGACCCAATCGGTCCGGAGTCATTTCCCTCATCATAGTAGGAAAAAATTGAGATTTCTAACAAAGATTGACATTTGCACATGCACTAGCAGACCTCCGTTACACTTCGATCGATCCGCATGTTTTTAGCTGATGAAGTGAAGTTGACGCCATTACTGTTTATTGCTAAAAGCCAAAGTTTATAAATACAGTGCACTGAGAGGGGGACCGACCAATCACAACAGCCTGAGAAGCAGAAGCTCGCTTATATGGTCTGGGTGGGACATGTTCAGACACACGCTCTGAGTGGGGAACCAATCACGACAGACCGGGTCAGCTTTACCAATCAAAGCGTTTCGGAAGGAGGGACTTTATATAAACCAGAAAAAATCCAGTCGTTTTGTGAGAAGAGGGACAGCGGTGAACAATAGACTTGAAATATAAAGCGTTTTTTGAAACTGGAAACATAAATATCCACTGTTAAACACCCAAAAAACATAATCAAAGCTTCAAAAACAGCAAAAGAATGGCCCTTTAATAGTCTCAGACGTCACGCCCACGGACCGTTGGCTAAACGTCTGATGCATAGGGCACACTTTTCTGGAAATACTTCAGCACGTTCGAAGTCGTCATCTGATTGGTTGAATTTCTCAAGATTTCCGAGAGACGTGTGTGTCGCGTTCTTTAACGGTCCGCATGGAAACAACCCGAAGCCGTCTGATCTAAGAAGTAAGCTGCCGTGTTTACAACGGTTGCTATAAGAATTCATCACGATCGACTAAACGCTTAATTCTTCAAAGTATGAGAGATTCATGGTCATTGATGTTTCTGTTAACTTTTGACACGCCCGTTAATGTATACTGGACTGTTACTGCGGGGACATTTCCACGCCTCTAAACATGACGCAGAACAAAACGAAATGTGATTGGTTGCTTTACCTGTCAGTCATATGGCCTCTTGGGCGGGCCTTGGCCAAAGAAAGCCGCGACAAGTTCCAGACCTTCAGTATGAAGGAAGTAATCTACTATATTTGATGGTATTAAATTTAATCGACTAATAATTCATTTTTGATTACATTTTAGATGAAATTGATGTTTAATGTTTAATTTTAGGTAATTTTTTAACACTTTGTTCATTTTAGAACTGATAGGAGTGAAAGGTGAAGACCACAACTAAATGGAGGATGAACACAAGGCCCTACACATGGTCTCAGCGTGAAAAGATATATTCAGTAAAATATATCTTAACATGCCCTTAGCGTTCTAAGAGCTTTTTTTTTTAAATGGTAGCGTCCCATCTAAAATGCATTCAAAGAGACACATACGAGTTCACATTGGAGAAAGACCTTTCCCGTGCCCTTACTGTGATAAAGATTTTCAAGATATAATTTTATTTCTGAGCATGTAAAATACTGTATCTAGTATTGCACTAGTATACTTTAAAATGAGTACAGTTACATTTAACTGAAAGATTATTTTTTATTTGAAGAATTACGTTTAATTATCTCTGCTGTTCTTACGATTGGTGAAATAAATATATTTTTATGTTTATTCAGTGTCGCATTTGGTGTGTGAGTGCAAATAGTCATTCTGTTTTTCCAGAGTGATTTTCGTTCTGCTGTAAATCGTGAGTAAGAAGCTTTTCACATATAGACTCCGTATTGCCACTGATTGACAAATATAGAATATTTGGGCATGAATATGTTTATCTTACCAAAACATTCACCGTTTGCATGTACATTTTATTTGTATATGGTAGTTTATTTTTTTCAATAGGGATTTCCCGGTTTTGTATGCAAGGTCAATTTAGGGACTTTGATTTTGCTTCTCGTTGGCTGTCGTGTGGTGACGTCATAAAGAGTGCGCTGGTTCTCGCTCGCCGTGAATGGAACGATTTTTTTGAAGAACGAGATTACTTTCCAATTATTTCAGGTGTTTATTCTTATTAAACCTGTTGTTTTGTGTGTGCGCAGCAGACCACCAAGTGTGTTTTTACATACTACAAACTGCAACGCGATATAATTTTGTAAATAATCATGAAAAAATACACGATAAACAGTAACGTTAGTTCAGAATATGTGTTGCTGACCACAGAAAACAGTAATCATGACATTGTGATTGATGTCTTAGTTTAAAATTATTTAGTTTGCTATATATATTTCCTTTATTTATGTTATGTATCCCCTTGTATATGTGCATATCTTTATATTAAATATATAAAAAATGATCATGACATTGCTCTGAAGTAAGCAGTACGTGCAGATTATAGAATGTTTCCCCAAAATAAAGATGTTTACACTCACCAATAAGACTTTTTATGAAATACATTTTGAACTTATGTTCTTCTGGCGGTTTTATGTTAAAAACATCTGTGTCTGTTTTTCCGTTTTCATTTGCCTCAGCCTTAATCCTACATGTACACTTGGGCTTTTTCCAAATCTACATTTATTATTTAACTTGTTAACAAAATGAACACGTTATTTAACACATTTAATATAACGATTGGTAACAGGTGTCAATATAATTTTTTGAATATGTTTACAGGTCTTTTCCTGTAGTCCTTTACGTCAAACAAACATATCACACAATCTTCAGTGGAGCCATTTCCTCCCCAATTCATCTTAATACAGCAGACATCACATCCGCCGTCACACTCACAACACATTCTGCTTCTCTACTATTCTGGCCTGCTGTTGTGGATGATGGAGTGTGTTTAAAGTGGAGAGTGATGCGCAATGAGAGCTGAGGATACTGAGAAACAAAGAGGTTAGTGTCGTAATCACTGCTAAAGAGAGGCAATTATCTACTACATTTGATGGTATTAAAAATGACAATTTAATTTGACTAATAATAACATTTTGATTACATTTGATATTGAATTGAGGTTTAATGTTACATTTTACGTAATGTTTTTTTAAACATATTACTTTGTTCATTTTAGAACAAGAAAGGTGACGACTGCAACCAAACGCAAGATGAACATAAGGCCCTACACCTGCTCTTCAGCGTGAAAAGAGTTTTGTCAGTAAAATAAATCTTAACGCTCTAAGGCTCTATAGCTGCCTTCAGTGTGGAAACACTTACAGGAATATTTAGTAAGTCACACTGCTAAGAGGCCCTTCACATGCCCTTAGCGTGGTAAAAGTTTTTTACAAAAAGGATAGCGTCCCATCTAAAATGCATTCAGAGAGACGCATACGAGTTCACACTGGAGAGAGACATTTTGAGTGCCCTCAGTGTGAGAAGACTTTTACACAACGAGGACATTTTAACTATCACATACGGATTCATACAGGAGAGAAACCTTTCTCATGCCCTCAGTGTGAAAAATGTTTTACACAAAAAAGAAATCTTAGGGATCATATACGAATTCATACAGGTGAGAGGCCTTTCCCATGCCCTCGGTGTGAAAAGAGTTTCAAACGTGAAAGTCATCTTAAGGATCACATACGAATTCATACAGGAGAAAAGCCTTTCTCGTGCCACCTGTGTGAAAAGAGTTTTACACATAAGCAAAGCCTTAATTATCATACGAGTCATCATCACACTAGTGAAGGGCCTTAAATCTTCCCAAGTTTCAGACAAACACACAACTCACAACAGACTCAAAGAAAAGTGCTGAACAAAGACCGACTTCAGCCTTTAGGTCCAAGCATGTGTTTTTTAATTACTCCCAAAATATTGAGTGGTGAAGTTTCAGGATGTTTGTTTAAAAATTGAGTGTATTGAAAAATGTCATGTTTATACCTTTTTTGTTTTTAGATCTTTTCTTTTTGTTTACTAGGCGGTTAGCTTTTTTCAGATTAATAGGCTGCATGCGTGTAGCAAAACTTATAATATTTGTGTTGACATACTGCTACTACAGTTTTATTACAGTATTCTTTATTCCCTTATTTTTTATGTCCGTTTATATCTTTCATTTACATTTTTGTAAACGTTTTAATAAATATTGCTTTGTTGTCTTAACTATAAACTTTAATTTGTGTTGTCCACGTGATTGTTTAATTTATTAGAGTTATTAGTGGCTACTTTGTCTGAAAGGTTACAAGCTATCGTAATATTCATATGTTGGCAGCATTTGATTCTGAATATTACCTTAATGGAATATACTTTTTATGTAGCTCAGTTTTATTAATTGATAAATAAGTTGTCGTTAAAAAAAGATAGAGACATATGTGCCACTACTGTAAAAGAAATTAATTTTGTGGCAAATGGAAGGTTTTGCAAGATGTCATTTTAATTTTGTTTATGAACTTATAAAATACTTTTCAAAATGGTTACAGTTACATATAACTAAACTTTTATTTATTTTAACAATTACATTTAACTCCACAGTACTTACGATTGGTGATAGTTTTGTGAGAGGTTAAATGATCAAGAATATAAAATAAATATATGTTAGAAATAATAAATATAAAAGAAATATACTGAATATACATTCTATTCAGTGTCGCATGTGCTGTGTGTGCAGCCTGTTATTTCTAAGTATTTTCGGTTATTAGCAATTGATGTACTCTGCTGTAAATCATCACTAAGAAGCATTTCATATCCATATTGTCATTGATTGACAGATAAAGAATATTCGGGCAATAATGTGTTTATTTTACAAAAGTATTCACTTTTTGTGTGCACATTATATTCGTAGATGATAGTTTATTATTTAAGGCATATTGGACAAAGTAAATTCAGGGACTTTTATTTTGCTTCTCGTAGACTATGTTGTGATTACGTCACACAGAGTGCGCTGTCTCTCGCTTTGTCCCTGACCCAAATGGCGCACTTGCGGTCTCGTGGACTTAAATTGCGCGTTCTCGCCAAGTCTATGAGTCCGTAGGGTGTCCCATTTGTCTTTTAAGCGCTCAGAAGTCTGCTCGCGAGCGCCTCCTTTGTGCCCTCGATGCGGTCTTCGGCGAAGCTCGCATTGAGTGAGACTCCACTGAAGTTCCCTACCCAGGAATCCTTGCGAACGCCCAATCACAGAACGGATGGGAGGAGTGTCGTGGATGACATATACGTAAACATGACGGATACATTTTTAAATGTATGTTTTGATAAAATTCTAAATTAATTTATTAATTAGTTACTTATTCATATTATTGCGTATTTATTTTCTATTAAGCCAGCTATTCAAGATTAAAAACGTTTAATGCAGTGCATTTGCTTAAGGTAATAAGCCATGTTTTGTTGTAGATTTATATTGTCTCTGGGCTCTGTAAAGCTGAACAACACAGCTTCTGTATTATAGAGAAATATTAAATAACAACATATATGCATATTAAGAAGTGTATACAGAAGAATAGTGTATACAAATAAATACATATACATAAGCAGTTGCATTTACGTCATGACAAATTAATGCATTACAAACATAAGTATCTATTGTATAATGCTTAGGTGGTATATCAACATATGAAATACAGAACAATAAAAACCGTCAGCTCCAGTCCCAAATAACTACAATGGGACAACAAGTGTGGTCGACTTCACGCGGCGCTGCGCAGACTGATCAGCGAATGACAACAAAGTACCGCGAGAGTGATTAGAAAGCACCGCTTGCTCTTTCCGGTGTGATGACCTCAAGTCTGTCCCAAAATGCACTCCCATGTACCCTTGTGGACTCGTGCCTAGTGCCCTATAGGTCTGCACTTACTGACGTCACCAAGTGTGGACTCAGAGGAGGTCCACAAGACCGGAGTGCGCCATTTGGGACAGGGCCTTTGACGAGGGAAGTTTAAGCAATGGACGAAACGATTTTTTAAATCTCTAAATACAAGTTAAGGAACAAAGCGATTACTTTTCAGTTCTTTCAGGTGTGTGTATTTCATTAAATCTTTTTAATCGGAAATTTAATTCCTCTTCTCCATATAGTTATTGCGTTTTATGAGTAGCAAACCACCAAGTGTGGTCGTATTAACGTAAGTTTACTTACTGCCACGTGATCTTGATAAAGTCAAGCTATGATAAAGACACGATGAACAAAAGTGTTGCAGACCACAGCAAACAATAACCGTGTCATTACTCCGAAGTAAGTACATGCAGATTATGTGTAACGTTACTTACAGAATATGTTTACCCAAAATTAAGATATGTTTACACTCACTTACCAGTCATTTTTTTGACTTTGACATTGGACTTTATGTCAGTTTTTCGATGTTGTTAATTTTTTATTTGCTTCAACACTAAATGTTAAATGCTCTCTCATTTGTAAGTCGCTTTGGATAAAAGCATCTGCCAAATAAATAAATCTAAATGTGCATGTTAGTTAACACATTTAATATACTGATTGTTTACAGGTGTAAAAAAAGTTTGTATATTTTTACAGGTCTGTTGCTGTAGTCCTACACGTGAAACAAACATGCCTGCTGTCACAACACATTTTACTACTCGACTATTCTGACCTGCTGTTGTAATGATGGAGTTTGTTCAAGAGGAGCGTGATGAAGAATCATACACAATGACAGATGAGGATACTGAGGAAGAGAGAGGTTAGTGTCCAATTTTGATGTCTGCTAATGGCTGGAATACACTACAAGACTTTTTTAAACTAGACATCATACACTTGCAGACTTTTTGAAAGTTTCAGATAGTTCACACTAACTGATCAAATCTGCAGACTGCCACAGACTTTCTGCAACAAGTCCAGACTGAAAATCTTATACAAAAGTCTTGTAGTGTATCTTAGCCTTAAAGAGTATAAAGCTTCATTTTGGTGGCATTGGTATAAAAACATTAGCTGTAGAACATTATAATAAGAGATTTGATTTAAATTATTAAATAGAAAGGCATTCATGTAATACTTCTGAATGCATTAAAATATGACAACTTAATGATTAAATTTGATGAATATTTGACGGATTACTTTGTTCATTTTAGAACTGGTAGGAGTGAAAGAAGACCACAATGAAATGGAGGATGAACATAAATGTCACAATTTCAGAACCGAGGAAAATTCTTCAATCTCTCAAACTGACGAGAATTCCCCTCAAAAAAGAGCAAAAGCCAAAACCTATTTTCCATGCCATATTTGTGGCAAGACTTTTACAAGAAAAGCAAGTCTCAAATATCACATAGGGCTTCACACTGATGAAAGACCCTACACATGCCCTCAGTGCGAGAAGACTTTTGTCAGTAAAATGTATCTTAACGCTCACATAAAGCGTCACAGTAGTGAAAGGCCCTATAGCTGCCCTCAGTGTGGAAAGACTTACAAAGGCAAAGGGCACCTTCAGACACATTTAATAACTCACACTGGCCAAAAGCCATTCTCATGCCCTCAATGTGGAAAGAGTTTCACACGTAAAGAAAGCCTTAATATTCATACGAGTTGTCACACTAGTGATGGGCTTTACACCTGCCCTCAGTGTGGAAAGAGTTTTACACATAAGCAAAGCTTTAGTTTTCATATATTAAGTCACGCTGGTGATGGGCCCTACACCTGCCCTCAGTGTGATAAGAGCTTCCCATCTAAAATGCATTTAAAGAGTCACATGCGTGTTCACACTGGAGAGAAAGCTTTCGAGTGCCCTCACTGTGAGAAGAGTTTTAAACAACGAGTACATCTTAAGTCTCACATACAAATTCATACAGGCGAGAGGCCTTTCTCGTGCCCTCAGTGTGGAAAGATGTTCAGACGTAAAGGTGATCTTGGGTGCCATATGATAACTCACACTGGACAAAAGCCTTTCTCGTGCACTCAGTGTGAAAAGAGTTTCACATATAAACAAAGCCTTAATATTCATGTGAGAAGTCACACTAGTGTTGGGCATTACACCTGCCCTCAGTGTGAAAAAACGTACACATGTAAATGGAATCTTAAGGAACATATAATAACTCACACTGGCCAAAAGCCTTTCTCATGCCCTCAGTGTGGAAAGAGTTTCAGACATCAAAGTCATCTTAGGGAACATATAATGACACATAATGGCCAAAAGCCTTTCTCATGCCCTCAGTGTGGAAAGAGCTTCATACGTAAGGGAAAACTTAATATTCATATGAGAAGTCACAGGCTTTAAATCTACCCTCAGTGTGATAAGACATTTACATTTAGAGAGACATATGAGTTTACACAGGAGAGAAAACCTCTCACATGCCCTCAGTGTAGTAAGTCTTATGCATCGCATTCTTACAGGTGAGAGGCCTTTATCATGCCATCTGTGTGGTAAGGGTTTCATACAGGCGCAAAGATAGCTACAGTTTCACGACACGACGTTGACCTGTGTTCAGTGCAGTTAAAAACTAATCCGTGTAAAAAGGGTTTTATTGAGACTGCATACACAGAGAAGCCGCACCACTGCCGTACATCATGTGGGAGAAGTTTCAGACAAGCACAACTTGCAGACTCGCAAAGAAAAGTGCTGTCTGCAAAAACATCAGCCTTTAGGTCCAAGCATGTGTTTTTTTTTTTATTAATGTAGTTTTGAAATTTGCCATTGTTTGTTGATGTATGTTCTTTCAGGATATTTGTATAAAAAATGAGTGAAGTTTAAAAAATGTCATGTTTACATCTTTTTTCCACATACTTTCTGGGATATTTATTTCTGTTAACTAAGGAGAGATGTTTTCCTCGGATTAATACATGTGTGTTGCAATACTTATAATACTTGTGTTGACATACTGCAACTACGGTTTTATTATTCCTTTTTCTATGAGTTGTTTTAGTAGCTTATTTTTTAGGTCAGTTTATATAATTTATTTACATTTTTGTAAACGTTTTAATAAAGCTATGCTTTGTTGTCTGAACTATTAACTATCATTATTTCTGTTGTCCATGAGATTTATAGATTTGAGGAGTTAGTAATGATGAGTCCCCTTTTGTTGAAGTTGGTGTTATTAGTGGCTCCCCCATCTAAAAGGTTACAACTTACCGTAATATTCATATGTTGACAGCACGTGTTTATGAATACTACTTTAATGGAGTATACATTCATGTCGCTCGTTTTATTGCGTTGGTTAAAAAAGATAGAGACATAATGTACCTAGTAATGTAAAATAAATTAATTTTGTGACGAATGAAAGATTTTGCAAGAGATCATTTTCATTTTATTTGTGAAGATAAAATACTGTATCCACTAGTATAATTTCAAATGATTAGTTACATTAGACTAAACGTTTTTTTTATTTTAACTATAAGGCCTACATTTAACTATCTCTGCAGAAATTATGATTGGTGATAGTTTTGTAAGACGTTAAATAACCGAGAATATAAAATAAATAAACGTTTACTTTTTATTCAATGTAGCATGTGCTGTGTGTGCAGCTTGTTATTTCCGAGTATTTTCGGTAAAGGACTTTTATTTTGCTTCTCGTAGCCTTGTTTGTTATGATGACGTCATACAGAGTGCGCTGTGTCTTGCTTTGTCGAGGGAAGTTTAAGCAATGAATGAAAGATTTTTTCCCTCTGAATACGAGTTGAAGAACATAGCGATTACTTTTAAGTTCTTTCAGGTGTGTATTTTATTCGATCTTTTTCAATCGGAGATGTACATGTTCCTCTTATCAATAAAGTTAATGTTGCGTTTTATGAGTTGGAGACCACAACTGTGTTTGTAGTAACATACTGCCACGTGATCTTGATAAAATCCAGCTATGATAAAAACATGATGAACAAAAGTGTTCGGGGTATGTGTTGCACAACACAGCAAACAGTAACCGTGTCATTACTCCGAAGCAAGCAGCACATTCATTCAGATTATATCTAACGTTACTTACAGAATATGTATGTCCAAAATTAAGATATGTTTACACTTGCTTAAGTTATCAGACATTTTTATCCCATTAGACTTTGTCTGTTTTTCATGTTGCCTCAACCCTAATCCTATGTGTAAATATGGCTCGGCAATCATTGTTGAACTCGTTGATAAATGTTAAATACTCTCTCATTTGTAGCTTTAAATGAAAGCGTCTGCTAAATAAATAAATGTAAATGTACACAGTACACTTACACATTTAGTGCACTCTTTGTTAACAGGTGTCAAAATAAAAATATTCTTATATTTTTACAGGTCTGTTCCTGTAGTCCTTTACGTGAAACAAACATCATATCACACAATCATTAGTGAAGTCATTCCCACTCCAATTTATCTATAAATACTGCTAAACAATAATACAGCTAAACCTGCCGTCACAACACATTCAACTACTCGACTATTCTGACCTGCTGTTGTAATGATGGAGTGTGTAAAAGAGGAGAGTGATGAAGAATCATACACAATGAGAGATGAGCATACTGAGGAAAAGAGAGGTTAGTGTCCACTTGTAATGTCTGCTAAAGAGCATAACGTTTTAGACACATTTTGGTGGCACTGGTATAAAATCATTAGCTATAGAGCATTATAATAAGATTTGACTTAAATTAGAAAGGGATGGTATTAAAAAATGTCAATTTAATTCGAATAGACTAATAATTAAATTTGATAATAAATTGAGGTTTAATGTTTCATTTTACGGTTCGTTTGACGGATTACTTTGTTCATTTTATAATTTATAGGAGTGAAAGAAGACCACAATGAAATGGAGGATGAACATAAATGTCACAATTTCAGAACTGAAGAAAATTCTTCAATCTCTCAAACTGACGAGAATTCCTCTCAAAAAAGAGCAAAAGCCAAAACTTATTTTCCATGCCATATTTGTGGCAAGACTTTTACAAGAAAGACAAATCTCAAATATCACATAGGGCTTCACACTGATGAAAGACCCTACACATGCCCTCAGTGCGAGAAGACTTTTGCCAGTAAAATGTATCTTAACGCTCACGTAAAGCGTCACAGTAGTGAAAGGCCCTATAGCTGCCCTCAGTGTGGAAAGACTTACAAAGGCAAAGGGCACCTTCAGACACATTTAATAACTCACACTGGCCAAAAGCCGTTCTCATGCCCTCAATGTGATATGAAATTTTCACAAAGATCAGCTCTTGACAGTCACAAAAAGACTCATGCTAGCGAGCGCCCATACACCTGCCCTCAGTGTGGAAAGAGTTTTACACATAAGCAAAGCTTTAGTTTTCATATATTAAGTCACGCTGGTGATGGGCCCTACACCTGCCCTCAGTGTGATAAGAGCTTCCCATCTAAAATGCATTTAAAGAGTCACATGCGTGTTCACACTGGAGAGAAAGCTTTCGAGTGCCCTCACTGTGAGAAGAGTTTTAAACAACGAGTACATCTTAAGTCTCACATACAAATTCATACAGGCGAGAGGCCTTTCTCGTGCCCTCAGTGTGGAAAGATGTTCAGACGTAAAGGTGATCTTGGGTGCCATATGATAACTCACACTGGACAAAAGCCTTTCTCGTGCACTCAGTGTGAAAAGAGTTTCACATATAAACAAAGCCTTAATATTCATGTGAGAAGTCACACTAGTGTTGGGCATTACACCTGCCCTCAGTGTGAAAAAACGTACACATGTAAATGGAATCTTAAGGAACATATAATAACTCACACTGGCCAAAAGCCTTTCTCATGCCCTCAGTGTGGAAAGAGTTTCAAACGTAAGGCAAGCCTTAATATTCATATAAGAACTCACGCTAGTGTTGGGCGTTACACCTGCCCTCACTGTAATAAGAGTTTCCCATCTAAAATAAATTTAGATTGTCACATGCGTGTTCACACTCGAGAGAGACCTTTTGTGTGCCCTCACTGTGATAAGAGATTTAAACAACAAGGACATCTTAAGCATCACATACGGATTCATACTGGTGAGAAACCTTTCCCATGTCCTCAGTGTGGAAAGAGTTTCAGACGTCAAAGTCATCTTAGGGAACATATAATGACACATAATGGCCAAAAGCCTTTCTCATGCCCTCAGTGTGGAAAGAGTTTCACACGCAAGCGAAACCTTAATATTCACGAGAGTCGTCATGAACTAAGAGTTTCCCATTTAAAGGACATCTAGAGAGTCACATACGAGTTCACACTGGAGAGAAACCTTTCAAGTGCCCTCACTGCGATAAGAGTTTTACCCAACAAGGTCATCTTAAGGATCACATACAAATTCATACAGGAGAGAGGTCTTTCACATGCCCTCAGTGCAGTGTAGGATGAGTACATTTTAAGCATCATATTCATACAGGTGAGAGGCCTTTCCTGTTTCATCTGTGTGGTAAGAGTTTCACACAGGAATCGTGATCCATAATGAAGAAAACCCCTACAGGTGTTTTCAATCTTGAAAGGGTTTTATTGCATATAAAACAGAGAGACTGCATACAGAGACAAGCCACACCACTGCTGTACATGTGGGAGAAGTCTCAGACAAACACACAACTCACAACAGACTCACAAAGAAAAGTGCTGTCTGCAAAGAGTGAACAAAGATCAAACTCAGTCTTTATGTCCAAGCACATGTTTTATTTTGGAATTACTCCCGAATATTAATTTTAATGAGTGGAGTTTTTTTATTTTTATTTGTTAATAAATGTTTTTTTTTCAGGAAATTTACATGAAGATAACTAGATTGAAAAACGTAACGTTATGTCATATATTTTTTATTTTCTGGTATATTTCTTTTTTCAGTAGAGATTCATACACGTTCAATACTATCACTATTTGTGTTGACATACTGCTACTAGAGTTTTATTATGGCTTATTCAATGAGGGTTTGTTTTTTGTAGCTCATTATTGTGGTAGTTTATATCATTCATTTTAATTTTTGTAAATGTTTTAATAAAGCTTTGATTTGTTGAGTGAACTATTAGCTATCATTTCTTTTGTCCATGTGAACTTTTGTTGAACCAATTAGTGTTATAAGTACGTTTTTAAAAAACAATGAAATACAACTTCATTATATTAACATTTATAAATACACTGTCTGTAAGTGTCTAACAAATATATACTAGCTTTATTGTCTTCGTCAAATGTGGGATATTTACAATTGCATGGGTTTATTTTGCCAAAACATTTACCCTTTGTATTTGTATGTGGCACTTTTAATGTTTTATAGATTTCACGATCTTATGCTTGGAATAAGATTACTTTTATTTTGCTATTTCTTTTCTACTTTTTTGTGTTGCTTTTAGGTGAGATCTTGTCACCGCTGCCAGCTGAATGAGCTCATCAAGACTGTTGTGCCAGTCTTGCAATCCATTAAGGTACTGCTTACAATATTTTAGCATATTCATGAGACTAACAAGATAGCCTCAATCTTGTGTACAGTTTTACCAGCATTTGACTGATGCTAATTTTGTCCCATGCAGGTAAAATACGTTTGGGAGGTGCTTGGTTTTGATTTGATTGGACCACTACCAGAAACAGAACGCAGCAACAAGTATGTCCTTACCATGACTGACCGGTTGTACACCAAGTTGGTGATTGCAGAACCCATGCAGTCTAAGACAGCAGCTGAGGTGTCTGCTATAATAACCACAAAGTTGTACTCGTTCGGCATGGTTAGAAAAATCCTTACAGACCATGGGAAGGAATTTGTTAACAAGGTGAATTTTTGTAGTGGTTTTTGTCATGGCTCTGCTTCATTTAGTCATGTTTTTCTTGGTCCTGTAGCAGAGTCATGGCAAAGCCTTTGGTTATGTGTGGAGAGAAACATATTATTGTCCTTTTGACAATAATATACATTCTCTCCAGTGTCTCGTCTCTGTTCCCGCCATCTCGTTTCCTCGTTATCTTTCCCTGAGTGTTTAATTACCCACACCTGCCCCGTGTCGTTATCCTTTGTCTGTCTTCCCTATATAATACCCTCATGTTTCATTGTCCTGTGTCGGTCATTGCGTGTGTATGTGCTGTGTCATGATGGTCCCTGTGTTGCCAGAGTCTATCGTCCCTGTTTCAGTAAGTGTTTAGTTTAGTCTATGTCAAGTGTTGTTTAGTTTGGTGTTTAGTTAGTTTACGTCCCTTTTACTTATTATTATCCTGTTCTTGTTTACACCCCATCGTGGGTTTTTGTTTTGTCTTTTGTTTATTTAGTTAAATAAAGTCTTGTCTGTTAACCCCTTACTGCCTGCCTGCATTTGGGTTCTTCACCTTGCCACACCCGTGACAGGTTTTATTGTGTTTTTCCCCATACATTAGTCTCAACATCCATGTTGTTGTCTACAATTACTCCAGTCTCAAATCTAACTGATGATCCCTCTGCAGCTCATTACAGCATTTTCAGTACGCTGGGAATCAAACACGCGGTGTCCCGTGCTTACCATCCCCAGACCAATGGGCAGGTAATTCTTTGTCTATAAGTTCTGTTGTTGCCTTGCAGTCATTCATCAACTTTATAAATGCATCGATATGTACAGGACGAAAGAGCAAATCAAAACATCAAACGTACCCTCAGGAAGTATGTGAAGGACAACCACAATGATTGGGACCGCCACCTTCCTGCTGTGGTGTATGGAGTCAACACGGCAAAACAGGTTGTGTTTTAACACATTTATTATATTTCTAATATCTACAAATAATTGTTAATGGATAAACTGAATTGATTAAATATTTAATGTCAATGAGTTTTCCCCTTTTAATATAAATTTAAAAGTTAATGTTAAGCTTCCTATGTGATCAGTACTCCACTAGACACAGTCCCTACTTCATCCTTTTCCATCCACACCCACGTCTGCTAGAGGTCATGAATGCCTGGGAGATGACTTTGACATTGCTGACCCAGAAGATGACATTGACACCAAAGTCAACGAGATGAAACTTCTCAATGAAACGGTTTGTATTTCAATAATAAAGGTAAATGAAGTACTGAATTACTATCTGAATTAGACTTAGGCATAGACTGATCTGTGTATTTCCTTTGCTATCATTCTGTTTTGTATCTAACTCTGAGCCCTTCTTATGTCACCGTTACACAGTATATTTTTAGGTTTGGAGAATGTTTCTGGGACTATGTGTGTGCTCAGCTGCCACTCAAAAAAATGTCTCTTTGGTTTAACATGATTCAATCATAGACAGTGGTTCCACATGTTTGAGTCATGTTTTCTCAACATGAAATTAACATGTAGCTAGAACATAAACGAATCAAGTAACCTCAACATGAAATTGACATGTAGAAGAACAAATCACCATCATTGTGCTCAGTGTTTGCTTCAGTTTGGCTCTTGATTCGTCTTTAAACGTTAGATTTTCTTTGCCTATTGAAATCGTCTTGTTATACATTTGTTGCGAAAGGGTCCCAGCATGAATTGCAGTTGATCTGTTTATCTAAATTAGTTTGATGATTGTCACTATTGTTGAGGTTTGTTTGATGAGTGTTGATGTTTAAACGTGTTGGTAAAATAAATAGCTTATTTTGCCTCAGAAATTTTGCATTTGTGACCAGAACACATCAATCAATCATCAATCTTACTAAAAATTTAAAGCAACTTCTTCATCTTATAACATGGCAACAACTATATCTGTCCTCTTGTGACACATCACCTTCTTTAAGCTTTACATGTGCTTTCATTAAACACATTCGTAAGCATTGAAAGAGAACAGAAAAGTGGAGGGGCTGACTTAACAATGTCAAGAATCAAGGTCTAAAGCAAACACACTGATCACAATAATGGTTTGATGACATTTCATTTTTTCAACATGAATTGCGGGTGTAAAAGTTATTCGGATTCAATGCCATTAAGACAAATCAATAGTTTTTAACATTGATTTAATAGTTGCTTGCTATCAGGGTATTACAGTTTAGTATTCTGTTGTGTGTAATTTTAAAGAGTTTTTGTGACGTCTGTTTTAGGAGTTGTGCAGAAGAGTATCTTGTTGGGTTTACTCGATTGAGTCATGTTCACTTAACATGTTAATTTCATGTTGAGTTTACTTGATTGAGTCATGTCCTTGAAACATGTTCATTTCATGTTGAGTTTACATGATTCATTCATGTTCCCTCTACATGTTAATTCCATGTTAAGAAAACATTACTCAAACATGTGGAACCACTGTCCATGATTGAATTATGTTAAACCAAAGAGCTTCTTTTTTTGTGCAAGTTTGAGCTAGAAACCTATACAATTGTGTTAAAAAAAGTGATTTGTTCAAGTAAAGTTAACAGCATCAAAAAAAACATTTTTGTCACTCACAGGGACTTGTAAAGCAGAGTTCTTTCTAAAACAAAAATACTCCACATTGAGAATGTAAACTACCACATGACACGATCCTGCATTACAGCGTTTGTGATTTAACCCTGTGCACCTGCAGTACATTCTACGAAACCTTTGTATCTCATAGGAGTTACGTTTGCTGTAATGTTAACCTGACAGATTACATGCAAAAGCGGAAACTTCAGACGAAGCAACTCTAGTACACTTTACACCAAAACAGAAACATGCTGCAAATTGTTCGTGAAATAGTCCATAAAAGGTCTCATTTTTTTCCCGCTCATCCTTTGTTAGAACATTTAGTCCCAGTGTTTTTCTCCTTATAGAAATCCAGTTGAAGCCGAATGGCCTTTCGAAAGTGCCTTGAAAACGACACCAGCAATAGTTCCAGTGTAGGGGCCACACCCTCTCATGTCTGCTGGACAGACTGGTTTTTCTTCTTCAGAAGGGGGAATATCATGACCGTAGTTCGGTTTGAAACGCTAGGCACCATTTAGGCTATATGCGTCCAGCTCCAAGCAAGAAAACCCAAAGAAACACCTTCTTTGTCTAACAAAGACCCATCAGCTCAGTGCAAAGTAGGCAAGGTGTTGCGTGCTCCAACTCGCCCTGACCTCAAAACAGCACAGCAAGAAGTATAAAGTAAAGAAAGGAATGTTTGGGACCTCAGAAACGCATACTGACAAGGTCACAAGGGTGACCACGACAAATGAATGGTCAAAATAAAGATTTCAACCAAACAACTTCTCACTCACTACACAACATTGTTTTGTGTCACGATCTCATGGTTAATATCGAGAACATCAACAACAATGTATTATGCGCATGAAAATGCGAATTATTCACAACGCCATTCCAGCTTTTATGGCTGGATTTTTATGAAGAGAGCTCCCCATTGAATCACTGTGCCACCAAATTTCCACTGAGGTATTTTGATCAGTGATTCAATAAGGGAACTTCTGCGACCTCTATTGGACACTAGTGGTATAGCCTCGACACAGGGACATCTGCTAATTCTAAATTACCCCCTAAATGTTTGTATATTAAACTGATGTTCCATTTATTGAGGAGAGAAGAATAAAGACGTCCTACACAAACATTCAAATCTCCAAGAGGTAAAAACTATTTTTTTTTCACATTTCACGCACCGACATATATATATATTTGGATTTGTTCCATTACAGATATAATTGTACATTTAAGGCTTTATTTTTTCCTATTCAAATTACATTTTGATTAAGTCAAGCTTTAACTTGAGTGTTGATAGGACAGGAAAGAGATGAGCAGCAGTTGGGCCTCGAACTCTTGCTGTCGGAGGCGCTGCTGCACAACTTACTGGCACGCAGTCCACTAGTCTATCCGCACAGTGACGTAGCACAATACTTTCATGCTCTCATGTGCTTTCTTTTCAGGCTGTAAAACATGTCGTGATACGTCATTTTACTGAATACTACACATCTCCAGATAGAACTCTTAAATGAGCGTACCTTAGTCAGATAACAGCTACACTGTAAACCCAAATGTTCAAAATAATCAAACAGATTAAGTAATGTAAACTTAATTTTATAAAAAAAGTTCTACTTAAATATTTTAAGTTCGTGAAACACTTTTTTACTTTTGAGTAAAGTATAATGATTATTTTTGATTAACTTGAATAAAACTCAAAAATTTTATTTGCTCCTTACTTAATTTAAACATGTTAATTCAACAATTGGTCAAGAAGGATTTCCAGTTCCCAGCATGCTTTGTGTCAGACTGCATTAGGAGAGTAAATTAAAAAAAATATGATTATGTTATATGTTTTTAGTAAAGTTAAAGATTTGTTAGTGTTTAATGTTCACTTCTGTTAGATATTTAGAAGAGTTCGACATATTTTTCAGTTTTGTGGTTACCATTGTTTAGAAGAGTGGTGCATGTGTCATGAATGGTGAGGGAACAAGGACACAGTACAGAGGACCCAGACGCAGACAGCGGATAAGGGGTTAACAAGACATTTAATAAAATATAAATACAAAACAAAGACCCACGTGGGGGTAACAAAACAAAACAGGGGAATCTCCAACAGGACAGGACTAAGACTAAATACACCTAACAAGACTAAGATAAACATAACATGACATGACATGAACTACAAATGACTACACTAGACTAGACTAACACAGAACAGGCACTCACCAGACAAACGACAATGAACCAGCAAGAGACAGAAGACACAAGGGCATTATAAAGGGGATAAATCAAGAGGGGACAGGTGCAGGACATGAACTAATTAACAAACAATAACGAGGAGACGAAAGGGCGGGAACAGAGACGCCACACCGGAGAGTGGAAGACCAACAGGGACAAAACGTCACTCTCCACATAAAACAAGAGGTTCTATCATGGTTCTGCCACTAGGTCAAGAGAAGCAAGACAAGGTGGGGCAGAACCATGACAGAAGCCCCTCCTTAACTCTCCACATAAAACAAGAGGTTCTATCATGGTTCTGCCACTAGGTCAAGAGAAGCAAGACAAGGTGGGGCAGAACCATGACAGCATGTGCCTAGTCTAAGAAGCTACATTTCACCTGTAACATGTGTTATGTCACCAGTGAGCAGTAACTGTTCTAATGCCAGTTCTGAGATCAGTCTCTTCTTGCTTATTTTGGATTGCATAAGTCAAGGTGTTTGATTTATGCATATTAAGACTAAGGAATATGCAAAATAATGAAACCGAAAGAATTTAGTTTAGTTAACTTAAAAATGCAATTTTTATTTGTTTAAGTTCTGTCTACTTAATTTCATAAAAAGGATAAATTAAATATTTAAGTCGCACTAACTAAGATTTCTTACGAACTTTAACTTAACAGTAATCAAAATTTGAAGGTTCTGCTTACTTAAACCAAGAATCTCTAAAACTCAACTCGTTGCCTCAAAATATTTGAGTATTGCCAACTTATCCGGGTTTACAGTGTATAGAAATCTCAGTCAGATGGGTGCTCTTCGTTGTAAGGCGGGGGGAAATGTGGGGAAATTGCTTAATGTGTCAGCACTGAATACATGAAGTGGTTTTAATGTATGACTCTTATTTTCATTGTTAAGTTGGATTTACTCAATGGCGTGAATGTTAAAAATACATTCTTAACAACAAAATTTGTAGATTTAATTCCAAAGATTTTGACCGTACCCCCCTCCCCTTTTTTACTGTCTTTCTGTGCAATGTAAACCTCAGAGTTGTTCTGGCTTTGTTTAAAAGCTAGAAAAGGTCTTGTCAAATTTTTAAATGCAAACTGGTTACACGAAAAAGGCGAAATGGGTAATTGATAGGTTTATTGATTTGTACATTTTCCCCGATTTGTTTATATTTCAGGCAAAAGTTCATCATCAATCCACTGACCTAAAAAGATCCAAACGGACCTTCGACAGTCTCATGGATAAGCAGAGGGTAACAGCACGTGCTACAATTACAGCTATAAACTTTACGGAACATTTTGATCAAAGTATCTAACATGCCACGCTCTCATTTTCCACGTTGTCTTCCATGTTTCAGAATGGAGCTGCTGACCTTTCATCCGTTTCAATGGGCGACGGGGATGATGACGGTCATGGAAAGAACAAGGGATATGCCGTCTCTGGCATGGCCGACTCTGATGTGGAACGCTGCATTGACAAGTTTACGTCGTTGTGCGGCCCATTTTTCTTTATAAGGGGAACGTTGATCACACAGTCAAATTCAGAGTTGAAAGACTGGACAAAATTCCACTTAACAACAGAGCCGATATGCTGGATCAAGCTAAAGCACAGAGACGCAAACAAAATAAGGTCCTGCTGTGGTGTTTACTGGGGGGGTGGTTACATCTTGACGGCCTGTCATACATTTGAATATGCTTCTTCTTTTGAGGTATATGTTTTCTTCCCCACCAAAAGCTTTACTTTAGTTTACGAAGCTTTATTGCCAAAGGAACACCACATGTTTAGGGACAGAGATCAGTGCCTTATCAGAGTACTCGGGGATACAAGTCCTCTCGGAAAAGGTGTATGTGAGCACACTGACCAGCTCCGTATGAACGAGGATCTTTATTTTTACACAATTCGTAACTGTGGGGAGCTCCAAATGCATAACTGCAAACACATTACGCAGTCATTCGTCAGGAATGAAAACCAGTTTCTGATGTCTCGGGCAGGTCGGCCAGGTGAAAGTGGCAATCCAATTTTCAGCTCGTTAACCAACAAATGTGTCGGAATTTACAGAGGGCCCACACGCTCTTATGGGTGTGCATCAAAAACAGATGGCAAACAGGTGATTAAATGGTAAAGGTCAGGTAAAGCAGACACTTTGTCTGTGAGCTGATTCATCAGCTTAATATGTAGGCTCGTGTCATCAGTCGGGTGCATGTGTGGTGTTCCAAAAGCCAGTTCCAATATTGCGGAACGTCCGATCAAGTGAAAAGTCTCCCTAGTGTTACGTTAAATGACTGGGCACTTCAAAGGGCCCTTCGGAGGGTACAACAAATGGACACCTCACAGGATGACGCAGAAGGGCACTTCAAGTTGTTCGGTCCCCATCATCACTTCGAAGCTCTCCTCTTTTCCTTTCATTTTTGTAAATACTGTATATCTATTTATAGCCCACGTCGACACGTGGTGTTGGTGGTGGTTTGTCAAAAAATTATACAAAAATAAAAATAAATAAAAGACACGAGTGATTTCTTTGCATGGTTTGTTTTTATTTTTCCATATTTCACCCTGACCCTACACTGGGGTGGTAACAGACTGAGCACACTAAGGAACGATCAGGATAAAAAAAAATGAATACACTTTTAGCACATTCTACAATGTCCTGTCACACACTCCCCCCAAACGTACAGTATACCTTACCAAAACATCAAGCTGTGCGTCTGCTCAATGTTACGCTGTTAAATTACTTTCATATATGTAGTATACTAAAAAGGGTGTTATGACCCAGGTCGCTTTTGTGGACATCATAATGTGTGCTGTGAAAAGCTTTCGAGACCTTGGGTTGCTCCTAAACGAGCACTTTACTTGAAGCTGGTGTACTTGGGGACATTATTAGTACTTAAAGACCATATTTTTTTCCTGCAGAAGCTAAATTTTACCAGAACTGGGTCACTAAATTGACTAGTTCTTTATTCTAAGTTGGCCTGACTGAGACATTTACATTTGGCACGTGGTTGGATCGAACCCATGACCTTGGCATTGCTAGTGCCATGCTCTAACCACTGAGCTACAGCTTCCCATCAAGAAAAGAGGCCAGAGAGTTCTGTGTTCGTTTTCATTTTTAGGTTCTGTTCTTTTTTGTAGGTTCTTAGCAACAGAGAGAGCATGCAACAAAAGTCATTCCAAAACCGCAAGCGCAAGTTTGTGCGAGTATGTTCAGTTCAGGCTGGTGATGATGTTCTGCTCTCTCAGGACCCCAAGAAACGATGGACAAGAGACACATTTACAGTACAAGTCAGCACCAAGGACCATTTACTGTGGCCAGCATTTCTTCCAAAGTGGTGGCTATTTTAAAGAGGTCACATTGCCAGAGGGTCAATGTGTCAAGGCTGAGGACATACTGTACTACAGATTTAAAAGACACTTTTACTCTGTATTTGACAATTTACAATTAAATGCTAGATTCAAAAATATTGGTTGTGTGTGTATAATTCCTGTTGTTACTAATTGTCATATATTTGTGTTTCATCAGAGGGACCAACTGAGAGAATGTTTCTCCAGGACCACAGTTACTCAGTGTTTAAGTGGCAGATAGATCATCCATATGCTTGTTCAGGTGCAGAGTGGCAGAAGGACTTGAGCCCTATTCAAGATGAAGCATTCTCTCCATTTAGCAACCCTTTACATATTTAAACGATAACCATTAGTTAATCATGTCAAGCATTCTTTATTTTCAGTTGAAGTGTGTGTTGGATGAAAATCGTACGTTAGGAGAACTGATTGGGAACAGAGGGCAAAATTTGCCTCACACGAGAAGACTTCTGGAGCCTGGGTTTGAGCCAGCTTATGGAATCTAATGTGCGTATGTTTAGTGTCTTAATTTACTGCACAAAAAAACAAAATCTTAGATAATGTTTAACATGGCAGCTTTCACAAGGATGTAACCGTTCTGCCTTTAATTTCGGATCGGAAATGCTTGCCTCAAGAAGGTTTCACAGACATGGCTTAGCTTAAGCCAGGAATAGGCCTTTTACATTTATGCGTTTGGCAGACGTTTTTATCCAAAGCGATTTACATTGCATTATCCTATATTTGAACATTTATAGAAACATTCTTGTTTCTAAGTATGTGCAATCCCCTGGGATCGAACCCACGACCTTGGCGTTGTTAGCGCCATGCTCTAACCACTGAGCTACAGGAAAGCTATTGGGATATTTAAGTCACATTTAAAAAAATGTCAATTCTCTGAGGCGAAGTATGACTTTTTGTTTTTCAGTATCAAGAAGGCATGGAAACATTTTTGGCATACTGCATAGATAAACAAGGACTAAAGGTCAATGCCATGTTCGGCAATTTAAGTAGATGAATAGATGAGTAAGTGAGTGAGTGAGTGAGTGACTAAAGAATTGAAGGAACAAATGTATAAATAAATACATTGAATGAATAATTGAATACATTTATTCTGTGTGTTTCTTAATTTGTCAAAGTATGCCAAACTATGTAGAGCATAACATATACGTAAGTAAAACACACACACTTTTCTAATTGGTGTCTAACAAATGTAAACTATTCAGTTTAATTGTATTTCAATTTTCAATTATTTAATTGGGGTAACAATTTGTGCCACATATTAACCTTGACATATTTTGCCAAAAAAGTATTTAAGAAGAGAATCACTAACAAAAAAACTATTATCTTTTAATTTTTCTATATACAATTTTTTTATATATAAAATCTATTTCTCACTCCTGACATATAGCACTTTGTCATATTGTATTTTCATTGGTATTAAAAAATAAAACTATTTCAGCTCTTAAAGTGATACTTCACCCAAAAATTGAAATTCTGTCATCATTTACTCTCCTTCGAGTTGTTCCAAATGTGTATAAATGTCAGAGAAAGATATTTGGAATAATGCTTATAACCAAACATATCTCAACGCCCATTGATTAACATAATAGGAAGATTACTTCAGCTGAACACAAAAGAAGACATTTTGAAGAATGTAGGACAGCAAACAGTTCTGGGGCACTTTTGATTAACATTGTTTTTTTCCTACTATGGTAGTCAATGGGTGTTGAGATCTGTTTGGTTATACGCATTATTCCAAATATCTTTCTCTGTGTTCATCAGAACAAAGAAATGTAAACACATTTGGAACAACTAGAGAGTGAGTAAATTATGACAGAATTTTAATTTCTGGGTGAAGTATCCCTTTAACACGTTTTCGTTGTGTATCCTTCGTACGTTTCGGATGTAGACGCATTTTCACACATGCGCAGTACAAATCGTGTTCGCCGGTACAGATCAAGTAGTTACAATGAGGTGAGTGAAACTATACATAATAGCCTAAAATGTGTATTAGTGGCTACTTTGTCTGAAAGGTTAAGCTATCCTAATATTCATATGTTGGCAGCATTTGTTTCTGAATACTACCTTAATGGAATATACTTTTTATGTAGCTTAGTTTTATTAATTGATAAATACGTTTTATTAATTGTGTTGTTGTTAAAAAAAAGATAGAGACATATGTGCCACTACTGTAAAAGAAATTAATTTTGTGACAAATGGGAGATTTTGCAAGATGTCATTTTAATTTTGTTTGTGAACTTATAAAAATACTGTATCCACTAGTATAATTCAAAATGGTTACAGTTACATTTAACTAAACTTTTTTATTTTAACAATTACATTTAACTTAACAGTACTTGCGGTTGGTTTTGTGAGACGTTAAATAATCGAGAATATAAAATAAATATATGTTAGAAATATAAAATAAATATTCTAAATATACATTCTATTCAGTGTCGCATGTGCTGTGTGTGTGCGGCCTGTTATTTCTAAGTATTTTCGGTTATACTAAGAAGCTTTTCATATTTCATATTGTCATTGATTGACAAATAAAAAATATTCCGTCAATAATATGTTTATTTTACAAAAATCGTTTATTATTTATCTAGGCATTTTGGACAAAGTTAATTCATGGACTTTTATTTTGCTTCTCGTAGACTATGTTGTGATTACGTCATACAGAGTGCGCTGTGTCTCGCTTTGTCGAGCAATGGATGAAAGATTTTTTAAATCTCTAAATACAAGTTAAGGAACAAAGCGATTACTTTTCAGTTCTTTCAGGTGTGTGTATTTCATTAAATCTTTTTAATCGGAAATGTTCCTCTTCTCCATACAGTTATTGCGTTTTATGAGTAGCAAACCACCAAGTGTGTTCGTATTAACGTAAGTTTACTTACTGCCACGTGATCTTGATAAAGTCAAGCTATGATAAAGACACAAAGACACGATGAACAAAAGTGTTGCAGACCACAGCAAACAATAACCGTGTCATTACTCCGAAGTAAGTACATGCCGATTATGTGTAACGTTACTTACAGAATATGCTTGCCCAACATATAGTGAAAGAAGACCACAATGAAATGGAGGATGGACATAAATATCACAATTTCAGAACTGAAGAATATTTTTCAATCTCTCAAACTGACGAGAATTCCCCTCAAAAAAGAGCAAAAGCCAAAACTTATTTTCCATGCCATATTTGTGGCAAGACTTTTACAAGAAAGACAAATCTCAAATATCACATAGGGCTTCACACTGATGAAAGACCCTACACATGCCCTCAGTGCGAGAACACTTTTGTCAGTAAAATGTATCTTAACAAAATGGCTCTGTTGAGCAATGGCACTAATAATAAGATGGTGTTGTAATACTTTGTTGTAAAGTGCTCAAGACTTGTTCTCTTTTACTAGGAACAACATAAGTTATTTTGTCCTCTAAATAAAAGCATAAACACATGAAGAATAGAGAGCTTTACTTTTCTTGTTTTAAAAAAAAAAATTGTTTTAAGTTTTAACTCGTATGTGACTCTTGATGTGAATTAGACAAGAAACTCATACCACACTGGTGAAACTCTTTTCACATTAACTCACTAAAAATAGTTATAACTCGGTATAGTGAGGTGTGTAACAGACCCAAATTTAAATCTTTAATCCTTGAAAAGTTTCCTATTTACTGATAACACAAGTTTTCAGAGTCTGTTTTGAAGAAAACAGAAAATGTCATGTTATTACTTTAAAGCACTACATGCAATTTATATGTATTAATTATTTTTCCTTCCGCTTATAGATTATGTCGTAGATAAACTCTTGACTTTATTTAAAACACATTTTGAGCTCTTAGTACGATACAGTTGACCTGCCCTTTTAGCACATTTAGTATGTTGAAACAAATATGTATAAATTTGGTCATTTGAATATTTTCACAGATCTGTTCCTCTAGTTCTCGATGCTAAACATACAGTCATATTCAGTGAAGCCATTCTCTCACCAGTTCATCAGTAAATACTGTGAGGAATTCAGACTAGCGGGAAGCTGACCCACTGTTGTAATGATGGAGCGTGTTAAAGAGGAGAGTGAAGACACAACGAGAGATGAGGACACTGAGGAAAAAAGAGGTTAGTGTGTAATTTTAATTTATCATCAATAATCGCTATAGTTCATGCTAATTTTGGGATGTTTTGGTGGAGCTGAAGAACATTACAATGAGATTTAACGTAAACGATTATAAAATAGAAAGGCTGTCATGTACTACATTTGATTGTATTAACACTGACCAAATTTAAATGTAAAGCTGATGTTAAATTGGGATTTACCTTTTCGTTTGACTTTTTTTTGACATTGCCGTGTTTATTTCAGACCGGTTGGAAGTAAAACAAGAAGATCAAGAAGAAAATGAAATGGACGATGAACATCAGTACTACAATTTCAATACCGAAGAAAATACGTTCAGGTCCTTACAAACTGAGGAGAATTCTTCTCAAGGAAAAGCAGAAGACAGAAATTCTTTTGAATGTCATTTTTGTGGTAAGACTCTCTCTCAGAAAAAGTACCTGACAAATCACATAAGGCTTCACACAGGTGAGAAGCCCTTCACGTGCACTCAGTGTGGAAAGAGTTTCGTCAATAAAAACACTCTTAGTGTTCACATAAAGACTCACGCTAGTGAAAGGCCTTACACTTGTTCTCATTGTGTGAAGAGTTTCATATCAAAAACACATCTAAAGAGTCACATGCGAGTTCACACGAGAGAAAAACCTTTCACGTGCCCTCAATGTGATAAAAGTTTTACACAACGAGCAAGCCTTAAGAATCACATACGAATACATACAGGTGAGAGGCCTTTCTCGTGCCATCTGTGTGATACTAGTTACACACACGCACAAAGTCTCGTACACCATCTGAAGATTCACACGAAAGAAAGGCCGTTTAGCTGTGATCAGTGCAGGAAAACGTTTGTTTTGGCAGCAACGCTGAAGGTACATCAGAAGACTCATACGGCCGAGAAGCTGTATTCGTGTTCTACTTGTGGAAAGAGTTGTCTGTTACTTCACAATTTAAAAAGTCATATGAAGAGACATATCGGTGCAAACGGCAACGTGTGCTCTGTGTGTGGAAAATCCTTTCTGAAAGCCAGAGAACTGGATTGGCACAAAAAGATCCATACTGGAGAAAACCCCTAAAAGTGCTCACATGGTGGAAAAGGTTTTATTGGGTTCGGGAAACACAACTGATGTCAAGTGACAAAACTACTTAAATGTCCTAATTTAACTAAGACCTACACTGTAAAACTTTGCTGTAATTTCGCAGCAAGATTGCCAGTAATTTACTCTAGATTTAATGTACAATTTTGTTTTAAGCATAAATTTACCTAGTTTATATATTTTCCTTTCATAAAACAAGACTAAATATCTTGGGTCACTTTTCTTGTTATGTAAATGTATCGTAATTTAAGAAGTTTTCAATCTTTTTACAGAAAACAGGAGAAAAATGCTTAGGAAGAATGTCATTTTTTGCAGTGTTGCTGTGCTAATGCCAGTCTCTTCTTGCTCATTTTGAATCTCAAAAGTCAAAGTGTTTTGATGTTGATTAAAGTAATGGAAAACAGCACTAATTGGAAAGTATATTAAGTAGTAATTAAATCTACAGTAAGTTACTGGCAAACCTGCTGCAAAAACTACAGCAAAGTTTAACAGTGTAGACCTGGATTCAGCTAATCCCTGTCCGGGAAACCACCCCACAGTGTTTCACCTTTTTTTTCATTCTCATGCGTCTGCTTAAAATGTACATTTACATATGTTAATTGCTTATATTTCAGTCAATTTTTTATTTTAAATATATTATTATATATTTCATTCTATATTTTAGCCTTTACTTAGCACCTTGTTTTAATTTCACTTTAATGGTTGTACTTATTCTATGTCTTTGGTTTTATGTTTAATGCTTCGGCAAAATTGTAAGAACACCCAATCATGCCAATAAAGAACCTTTACATTTAAATTGATTGTGTAAACTTCAGCCTTCAGGTCCAAGCATGTGGTGTGAAATGCTGATAAACCTGATACATTTTGTCATTATTAATTTACTGTCTTGTGCACATGTTTTTTCGGAATGTGCAGATGGTATAATCTGAAAAAATGTTGGGTTATTTCAACCCATGACTGGATCAAAAAAGGACTAACCCAGCCATTTTAGCCCAAATCCCTGGGTTGTTTTAGCACATGGTTGGATCAAATCGAAAAATTTCTGAGTAATTTTAACACAGCGGTTGGAGTTATCCTTTTTTTTATCCAACCATGGTTTGAAAATGCATTTTCAGAGTATTTAGGTATTTTATAATATTGAAAAATATGGTTCTGGACTAAAATAATTGTATAAATAATACAATAAATAAAAATATATACTTGGCAATTATCATGAAAGAGTATCATTACTCTACCAAATTCTGGGTTGTTTAAACATTAAACCTATGCTGGGTTGCGGTTGCATGACCATGGGTTAAAATGTATGTAAGTGTATGGTTTGTGAGGGCTGGCCGATAAAGAAACAGACAAATATGGAAGCCTGCATATGACTTTCTTCGCATCTATCCCTTTAAGAACAACAAGGAGAGCACAGATGGGGGAGGGGAATGGGTTAGGGTGGAACAGTCCTGTAATGAGCATATTCCAGAGACACTGAGCATCATATGGCTTCAGACCATCACTGATACACACCTTCAAATATGCAAATAAAGATGAACGAGGAAAGGACCAAAGAGCAGGATTAACCAGATTCTTGATGCTTTTCATCAGTCTTCCAGGAAAGAAGCTTCACCTCCATACCACAGCAGGAGCGCAGAAGGGAAAAGAGAGCGAGAGAGGGAGAGAGAGCAGCATCAGAAAAACTGCTGTGCCAGATTGATCTCATTGAATGCATTAGAGAGGAAATCCTGTCATTTTTATTTTCAAAACATGACCTAGAGGGACATCCGAGAGTCTTCCGTGCATCTAGGGTACAGATTCCCTCCCGTACGTCTACATTTTTGCCAGCAGTTTGCGGTACGTTTGGGGCCGTGTAACGTATGGTTGAGTGTATCAATGCTTCTGCTGTGTGGATCTGTGTGGCTGTTGAAAAAAACTAGGCCTCGTTTTCCTGCCGATCTCCACGCAGGATACGCGGAGCGTGTCTGTGAGCCTCAGCCAGCTGGGACCGTGCGGCGAGAAAGGGAGAAGCTTGCCATCTGCATGCCCCTTGGAAGTAGCATGCATAAAAAAGACGTTCATGACCAAAGGCCATGCACAAACAGGCCGGAGCTATAACACCAGGACAGTAGCCCTGGGACATTTATTTCCACCCCTTTAAATTTTCTGGACTCAAAAGGCACTGTTTTTTCTGTACGTTTGAAACTTACTTGAAGGACGGAAAGAGCGTTGCTGCAACGTGTTCATCTACTTTATCGCAGTCTTCCTTTTTTTGCTCGCCGTTTGCTTCTTTTAACTCCACTTGACGTTCTGAAGATTTGCCAGAACCTGTTTCATGCATGTCCACTGGAGGCAGGTTTGACTTTGATGATGGGGGGTCGTACTGTGGAGGGTGGGAACAGGGTAAGGCGCATGGCCGGGGGGTCTGCACGGGTCCCCAGGGCCAGGGCGAATATGCCGGGGCCTGGAGCCACGGATTTGAAGTTCTCGGAGTGTACACGTGGCCCAGCGGGAACAGTTATAAAGGAACCTGGGCGCAGGGCAAAAGGCATGGCATCGGTGTGGAAAGCAAAGGGAGGTGGGAATACAAGGGTGAATGGACGCAAGGGTTCAAAGGCAGGTATGGGAAGTTGGAAAGCACCAGCAGCGGTTCTTGTTACGAGGGCACCTGGAGCAATGGCCTGCAGGATGGATACGGCTCGGAGACCTACTCCGATGGAGGTAAGAATTAAGTCTGTTCACCCCAAAACAACTTATTTGCATTGTGGCAAATATACATGTTGACTTACATAATATTACTGAGCATAAAACAGTCTAGCCGAGTATATTGTATTGTGTCTTTAAAATTGAAAAAAGTGCATTAACAAACATAAAACAATCTTATATAACACTGCAGTTGAATCAACTTATATTTACAACCAGTTTGCATGCATAATATTTTAAACACATTGACAGGCAATGCAGTTACCACCCAAATAATGAAAACGTGTCTTATAACATTGCTTTAGAAGATACATCGAACACTGAACCAACTTCTCCCCCGGTATCTAAACCACAGACGCCTCTGTACAGTAAATCGCCATGGAAACCCACCGATAGCAGGTCATTAAGTCGCTAGAGACTGTTTACCTGCTATCAGCGATTGGCTGTTTCACCTTCTTGCGTAATTGTTGCGCGCTATGGTGGTCGATTATAAATAATGCGTAAAAATAGCGAAACTGACGGGGCTGTGAATCTGTAACAGGAATCGTGTCTTTTTTCGAAAACAAAATTAAGGCTCTTGGATGAACAATGCACGCGCATTGTGTGAAAGGCGACACGCCTGCTTTCCCTTTAAGGGATCGTTTGACTTAAATGCAGAGCTAAACGTGATCGAAATGTTTTCTGTCCTCAACAAATTCACTCTTTATGTGAACAGATATGTTATTGTCATTGCGTTAGCGAGTTACGATCTGTCGTTCATAGATTTCAGCACCTCGGACAGTTACTGTCGAAACGCACGTGACACATTTCGACACGTCTGTGTTCGCTTTACATTTGATTTAAAATGTGATTAGAGTGAAACTCTGTTCATACATAAAACCGGACAGTGTCTAAGTGACTTCAGAGAGGTTAAAATAGGTGTAACTACAAGAAGAGTTAACCTAATTGTATTTTGTTGCCCCACAAAAATGCTCTTTTATACGATTTTTTTCGTAAATATACTGTATAGCCTACTGTAGTATATTATAATAATTAAACTATAGAATACCGTATTCCGTAGTATGAACTATAGTAAATTAGTAAAGTGCTATAGTTAATACTGTTGTTTACTATTTTTTTACTAGTTTAATATTTGCTATTAAGGTTTAAAAACACTGGGATCAATTATTTTGTTTTCTAAAGTTTACATAGTAAATAGTGCAGTATTGTAGGGCCTACAGTATTTTTAAGTGGGATTGTTGTAAAAACTGCAATTTGGGGTATAAATACTGTATATACTATACATATTTACTGTAGGTTCAAAAGACTTTCATAACCGTTTACTATAGTAAATACTGAAGTATGCTATGGTATTTTTTCATGTGGGATGGTTGTAAAAACTGCTCTTTTGGAGTGAATACCTGCTGTAAAAAAAGGAATTCGTTTTTAATTTGTGCATTTCCAACCGGAAATATGAAAAGAATAGAAGAGCACTTATATTAGAGTAAAAGCTGGGGCTGTTTTGGGGCTGAAAAGCTTACCTTTCATTATTGCATTTATAATTTTCTGTTGACAACAGCATACGTACAATAGAAATGTGACATAATAAGTGACATGATTTTGAAAAGCCTAATTACATTTGCAATAATACCATGTATCAAAATACCACATATTTTACAACTCTCCTGCTTTTGTATAGTTCTTATTTCTATCAAGATTTTGTTTGTCCCTGCTGCAAAGCTGTTTTGAAACAATGCAAAGTCATGAAAAGAGGTATAGAAATAAATTTGAATCGAATGTTTGTTGAATGATTAACACTTACATATATACATCTACCTCTCTTCCTCTGGCAGGAACATACCAGGGCCAGTGGTTGAGCGGCATGCGGCATGGCTATGGTGTGAGACAGAGTGTGCCTTATGGCATGGCAGCCATCATCTTCTCCCCCATGTGCACATCTATAAATTCCCTTCGATCCGATCACAGCGAAGGGGCGCCCACTCCAGAAGATGGCTCTGGTGTCAGCGGGGTTTCTGGGAGTCCTGTGGGCCGCAGCGGGTTTGTACTTTGCGCTCACAGCGACACAGACAGGCACAGGAAGAGGAAAGGACGCTTCCGACAGTC
Organism: Triplophysa rosa; assembly: GCF_024868665.1. NCBI lineage: Eukaryota > Metazoa > Chordata > Actinopteri > Cypriniformes > Nemacheilidae > Triplophysa > Triplophysa rosa. The sequence continues at coordinate 36,838,960 of NC_079890.1, forward strand.
CATACTGAGCGGTTTGAAGTTGCGGAGATCTGAGTCCAAGAGCTCTCTGGCAAGCCAGTTAAGCAAACAGAGTTCCTTTTGCAGCGAAGCAGGTATGAGCACGGTTAGCTCAGCTGCCTCAGACATCAATTCCAATGTCAGCTTGGGTGACACAGAGGCGGGGGGCAGCGTGGACGCCACAGTGACCGAGACCTATGCTGGCGAATGGAGGAACGACATGCGATCGGGGTGGGGCGTGACCCATCGCTCTGATGGGCTTCGTTATATAGGTGAATGGTGTGGAAACAAGAGGCATGGCTACGGCTGTACCACCTTCCCTGACGGAACCAAGGAAGAGGGAAAATACAAGCAGAACGTTCTGGTGAGTGGCAAGAGGAAAAACCTCATACCACTCCGCACCAGCAAAATCCGAGAGAAGGTGGATCGCGCCGTGGAAGCTGCTGACAAAGCCGCGGACATAGCCAAGCAGAAGGCAGAGATCGCATTGTCCAGGTAAAACAACCTGAGATCTACCATAAGAGAGGCAATTGTGATTTAGTCAGCGTTGTTTTGAAGGAAAGCGTGGAATCAAAGAGAAAAGGACGGTTAAAGGTGCAGTACAAAAACAGTTGTGTTCTGTTTTCTTGTTTTGTCTGTAGGATGAGCCACGCTAGAGGGAAGGCCGAGGCTGCGGAAGGGGTTGCACTGAGAGCTCTGGAGGAGTGTCGTCTGGCCAGGGCCATTGCCAAAGAACTCTCGCCCTCCTTTCATCATTATGTGAACGGTGAGTCAAAAACAAATGAGGAAAGTCAAAATATCAGCCTTGTGTGAATTGTCCCATGTTGGTTATTGAAAATGGGTACAAGACATTGAAATCACCATGTTTTGGGGATTGTACCATATAGGGCCTTAGAAATAAAAATGGCAAAAGAAAAGTTTATTAAGAACCAGACTCTAAACGCATATGAAGATATATTTCATACTTCTTGAATAACAGGCAGGTAAGCTTTAGAAAAGAACAAAAAATAGCATTTTTGCATGTAATGCAACAATGTTTGCTAAAGTCAACAGATTCTACAAATAGACCTACCAATCTATGTCTTAAAGTAAAATAATGTTGCCATCTTTGTAAATTCATCCCCCCTGCAATTTTGAGACACTTAGTAACTTAGTAAATATTCATCACATTCATCGCATTTTTAGCCAAGCATGTTTCCAAAATTCGGTGGATTTTAGACACAGAATGGCCAAAAAAGATTTGTATAAACATTTGTAATGATTTGCGTGGACAAATAAAAATTGCGCCTATTTATGAATTTTCAGTATTTTTTAATTGATGAGTTGAAGCAGACAATACGTCTATACATGGGAACTGTAGAGCTATAATATATACAAAATAATAATTACTTAGAAAAAGCTCAAGTATACCAAACGTTTCCTCCTGAAGATGTCAATGCATATTACCATATTATAAACATGCATATATACATAAGTTTACATACTAATGTAAACTAACTGATTCATGGGAGCACTACATTCTTTAATCTTTGTATTTATTGTTTGACTAATGACCAACAAAAGACCTATTTTGATCATGTTTTACTCTTTGCTGGGCTTCTAGGATTGGAGTGCCAGAGACCAAAGCATCAGGAGAGGAAAGAGAAAGACATGGAGGTGATCTCCACCGGCACCGAGAGCCCAGAGCTCTGTACACCAGACACAACACCCCCCGCCCAGACGCCCGACCTGAGTCCAATACTGAGCAACCCTTCCTCGCCCCCCTGCAGCCCGCCAACCCATCGCACTAGGAACACTTGCTTCATGCGCCAGAGTGCCATGGATGAACAAGGAGGAGCTGAGATTCAGGTTCTGGTGGAAGGCAGAGGGATGGACAACACGAGAGGGGGAGCCAACAGCTGGACCACTGACGTTTATCCCCACAGAAGGGGAAGCAAGGGGGAGAGCAGCCGCTCCACAACTCCATCTTTACTGGAAGAGGAAATTGGTCACATTAATGGACATGAGACAAACTCCTCGAGCCATCACCCGTGGGAGAACGGCTCCTCCAATCACAAGCCCATTGAGCATATGGCCTCCGACAAAGTGCGGGATCAGATGTCCTCCGGTCAAAAGCTCTGGAAGCACGTTTCTTCAAATCCAAAATCCAGGGAGCGTACAGTTTCCAGGGAAAGAGAATGGGAGCATACGGCGTCCAATCACGTCGACTGCGACACTTCCAAGTTCAAACCGCAGGTGCACATATATTCCAATCACAAGTCGGTGGGTCACACTTTATCCAATCACAAGTCCAATGAGCATGTTTCTTCCAATCACAAACCAAAGGAGTTTATTTCCTCTCACGCCAAACCACACGTTTCGTACCATTATAACCCCCCAGAGCATGTGTCCTCTTATCACAAGCAACACGAGCATGTCCACTCCAACCACAAGCCAAGAAAGTCCTTCACCAATCATGCGCCCGGCGAGTCGAATGCCAACCAGCCATCAGACCGCGGCGCCAACAACTCCACTCTGGGATGGACTGTGGAAAACAATTCCCAGTGGATCTCTTCCCATTCACATCTGCAGGAGAAAGAAGGAGAGAACGACTATCGGGTTGAAATGAGCTTCCAGCCCTCAGACTCAGTTTCCCAACAGAACTTCCCGGCCAACACGAAATGCCTGAGCCTCCAAGGGCACAATTTGCAAAGAATGCGTCAGCGAAACCACGATGGCAAGGAATGGGGTCTGTCAGGCCGGGAGGGCTCCATGGACTCTGTGCAGATGCTTGACACGTTGAATGTCGGGGTTGACGTGGAGGAATGGCCTTTGCACAGGGACATTACTCTTTCACCCCCTTTATCATCTTCTCCAGAAAACCTGGAACAAGATGTAGAGCATCTGAACCTGATCAAGACAAACTCAGTAAGTCTTGTACATCCAGTATGTAAAATAGTTCCATTTTCATTTAATCAGCATTTCTAGATGTATTATGGCCATTTCAGTCCAGTGTCTGTTGAATTTCAACAAAATCAAACCTCAGAAGTGACATAAAGTCATCCAACAGCAATGTGAAAGACTCACAGCATGATAAAACACATGAAAACTGCGAGAAAAATCCAGGTTATCGCATAAAAAAATGTTTTTGAACTTTTCCTAAATACTTGTAGAAATATATGTTGTAGTGAAGATGAACTTGTTTTCTTTGCAGCACTTGAGGTCTAAAAAAATACAGAGCATCTTTTCTGTTATTTTGACCTGTTTCTCCAGTTTTCATTTTCTGCTAATAAATGCAAATAGAAACATTTGCTAATTTTTATTAGACATTTGGGAATAGTTCACAGTATCAAACAAAAACTTTTTCCATGGCTGTATGCATTGCGCTTGTATTATTTGATATCTAATAAGGATCTATGGATTCAAACATAAAATAAACGGATTTGACTTGAAGGTTTAAAGAATAAAGAGAGGTACGATGCAACTCATATCAATATTAAAACGCCATTGAAATGTACTAAACCAAATTTTGCTTTCTTTCCACAGGGCTCCAGCTCTGTCCTGGTTGTCATGGTGATATTACTCAACATCGGTGTAGCCATTTTGTTCATCCATTTCTTTATTTAATCATAGGGCCTATAGAATGTCAATAACAGCACTGGCATCAAGATTAAGATATGCACACAATGCACACTTAGCATTGTCTTATTATAAGGAACCCAAAAATTACCGTAGTAAATATCTGCGTAAGATGTTGGTCCGTGTACATTGTAAACTTCTTTTACGGTTCAATTTATTATATAATTCCATCGTAATCCATTAGTTAACTTTGCTTAATTTTGTCCCCGATTCACAATAAAAGGTCCATTTACGATATTCTGTAAATTTCACAGACATTTAGATTTTTCGTAAACGGCACATCACATCTAAACATTTTTTTTGCAATTATTTATTTTGTTTGAAAAGACACATCAAGCCTAAGACATTGAGTCACGGGACTATGAAGATGATTGTGGTTTTATGTACTATGATATAGTTGATGTAAGGTGCAATTCGCACGAATATTTAACCAACCAGTTTGAGACTACATGCCCCCCCCTCACTATATTCCAGGGTAACAGCCCTATATAATCGCTGCAGTCACATCACAAAAACCAACTCTTTCATTTACATGGTGGTAAAAGCTGTCTTAAAGGGCTTCATCATAGCGCATCTTCACTCAAACAAATACTCATGAGTTTTGCATAAGTTAAGCCTGCAGAAATCTTTCCACACCGCCTTCCGAATCACTGAATTTCAGCACAATCCAGTCGTGTAGTTCATTTAGACACATTCACTGCTATGCCAGACTCACTACTGAAGAAACCACAGCGTTTCCTCGTACACCGTGTGACATCACATCTGCTATTCGACGTAAAAGTACAACAGAGGCGCGGCGGGTGGTTGCGTATTTCATCCAGTTTGAGACTGTTACCTTATGACCACTGCTTTCGATATGTATTCTATATTACTGAACATCTTTTAACAAGTTTGCAAGATATCATTGATATGCTGAGTGCCTTTTTTAATTGAGAAACCATCCCAGCGAGCAGGTTATGTACATACAGGTGACCTCTCATACGAAGATCACGCGGAACGGTTCGTCTCGATCCGACCCCACCTTTGAACGAATCCAAGTCGGCTTGAAATCTGAGCCTAAGCCTGTGGAGATTTTTACAGCATGTTTGTTAGCCTGTTTTCTTCTGCTCTTAACTCTGTGTGATTTTTCTGCCTGTCTCTCTGTCCAGCAACTTAGATAACAATTTGGACTGAAAGCAGTGTTAAAATACCAGCTTATGTTTCTCAGTGGGACCTGACTGACATCTTCGAAATTATTGAATGATAAACTGCTATTGTATATTTTATACTACTCATCCGGTGATATCATCCTGTTGTGAGATCATTGCATGCCTAAGCATGCCCTTTCTTACGCAATGATTTATGAGATTGTTTCCAAGTTATGTGGAAAATTAATAAAATGTTTGAGGTTACGCCGTGGCCCTTGGTCTTTATGAAAAGCGCTCAGCAATCTTGGTTTTCTTTTATGAACAATGAAATGAGTGGAACTGGTGATCAGCATGCATCTGAAAATGAATATGTACAGCTTGATTGCACTGTAAAGGCGTGGTCACACTTGTCTATTTGCATGCTCAAACTCCAATGTGACCGTGCCATAAGTCACTTTGGATAAAAGCGTCTGCTAATGCAAAGGTGGAATGATGGGAACTCAGGCACACAATGTTAATGTCGAGACCGGAGAGGCTTTTGTGAACCTAAAAGAGATGATGCTCTTCTGCATCCGAGATAGTTCTCCTGAGAGCCAGAAATCTCACAAATGTCTTCATTAGAAATTCAGAAGAGACCTCAACAATGTCACAAAATATTGAAGATTTTACAGTTTTGTTCAGCGTCATGTTCAGGAGCCTGAATATGTACGGTCAGCATCCATGCGTTTCTAGAGAATTCAGCCAAACAAATGATGACCTGAAGTGTGCCTCATGCATACACATTTATGCATTTGGAAGATGCTTATATTGAAAGCAACGTACAGTGTATTCAAGGTATGTATTTTATCCGTATGTGTTTTCCCTGGGGTCAAACCCACAAAGCAAACCCTTTGCATTCCTAACACAACTGGACGGAGCACATTAGGCATTTGGCCATTTTGAGACCTCAGGAAGAAACACAGATAGTTCACCCAAAAAATGAAAATTCTGTGATTATTTATTCACCCCCATGGCATACAAAACCTTTTTTGAAAGACTTTCTTCTGTGAAACACAAAATAATACATTTTGGCAACTGTCTCAGTGGTTTTGTGGCCATAATGAAAGTCAAATGTTTTCGTTCACAAGCATTCTTCAAAATATCTTCTTTTATGTTCTTTGTGTTATACAGATGTTGCATGATATGAGGGTGACATGGCCATAAAAACGAAATTTCATAATTTATCCCATTGAGATCTGGTACCAAATTATGAGAACGAAAATTAAACAGCATTTCTTTAGGAATTTTTCCATTTATATCTATAAACATGAATAAAATAAATGTAAGGAATGCATTCAAATGTTTTGTTAAGTGTGCATGTTTATTTTGGGCTTTACTAAAAATATGCACAATGAATATTTGAGGTATCTGACAATGCAGAATGTCCACCCCTTATGAAAACTAACCATTATTTTAGTAAAAGTAGGCTATAGTAAACAAGAATATTTTGGCTTATTGAAACCAGTTGTATTACCATAGTTTTATTACAAACATCATAGTTTAACGGCAAACAGTAAATTAGCCTAAACAGCAGTAAATGGTTTGTTAATCGTAAACGATTCTGCATATGCATAGTATTGTAAAGGCGCGGCCTCATATTTACTCCAGCATTTTGCTTATTTTAAAACATTAAACATGTTTATGGTTGCATAAAAATGAATTTTGAAAGACACGCTCATCTATTAGCACATCAGTGATTTTCCACTGCCCTGATTCCGCCCATATCATCGGGCTGTACGAGGGGCTGGTCGTAGAGGTCCGATGCGTCACATTAATTCGGGCCTTCTGCGTCCCACAAGCAGAAAATCACCAAATTCCCCCCCCCGACACAAAACGCCCAATGCATATTTATTGTAAAAGTCTCAGTCATCAGGAAAACGAAGAATCGAAGGGAAATCGCGACACAAAGTAGGTTAAATGCAGTACCGTACAGTCCTCTCTGTTAATGCAATGGCCACAGTTTAGCGTGCCGATAAACACATTTGCATGGTGTTTTACAAAAGGTTTGCATGCAGTTCTGCATACGTGTTATAAACTGTTTCAGTTGTATGTTTTATTACATAATGTGAGAGATGAAATGTGGCGATCGCAGATGTGCAGATGGATAGCGCAAGGGCATTAGCATTAGCATGGAAGCTAGCTGAAGTTTTCTGCACAGAAACTGCGAATAAAGAAGCTACTGTTGCGATTTTACGTGAGGCCTTTCGACGTTATTACGCATATGTATCTTTTATATCCAGTCGTTGCTTACATGTCGCATCGACGACAACGATTTAAGAGGATAAAGTGAAATTTCGAGCTAACGTTGGCAGGGTACAATCGACTGCAGAATTTTATTTCAGATGTGTGTCTCGTAATGGTGTGATTGTTTGCATTTTTTTTACTATTGTAGAATTAAAAATGGTTATTGTCAGCTGTGTGCGTGAGCATGTTATAATGGAAATGTAATTTTTGTATTTGCATTTACGTTACATAGTAAATATTAGTATTATGTATGCATGTTATTGCGTCAATAATGATGTGCTTTTTATTGGTTGTATTTGCAGAGATTGTCTTTATTAGTAGTATTCAGGGTTCCCATATTGATTGGAAAATATCTATTAATTTTACTATTGTGATATCCAAGCCTAGAATTTTAATGCAACATTAATATTTATATAGGATATATATGGGTAAGTGACAAATAACTGTAACTGTAAATGTTTCCTATGATGTGACAGAAAAAATGTACAAAAAATAATACAAAATAAATCTCTCTTATACTGTATTTGTATACATTTATATTACAAATATTAATAATATGAAGTTTATCTACATTTTTGCTATATTATTCCATAGGACACATGTACGGTATATTTGTCATCTACCCATATAGAAATGTTTAAATATTTGAATATTTATATCAGTGTCAGCTAGAAACAGTTTTTGCTGAGTGCAGTTTCTATAGTGGGATAATATAATACGATTTTTAAAAAAGAAACATCTGATTACATTTTTCAGGTTTAAAATACAATTCATATGTCAAAAGAGTATAGAAACCTTGAAGATTGCCTTGGACAATAGTTTGCTTTCTATATTGACTCACTGTTTTTATTTTCATTGCAGGTGTGCGTCTGGAGACCATTCTCTGTAGTATACACTAGAAAAATTCAGACGTCACCCTCAGATTGGCCTAAAAAAAATCCTCTTTCATACCACGAATAAGTTCACTCAGATGTCTAGACCTTCTAGGCCTTGTTTCAACTGTATAGTGAAACCGATTGAGGCGTTTGTGTGTAAAACCAGAACCAGTGTGCTTATCCCTGAAAGCTGAATTTATACATGTACAGTGGAAGAATGACAGAAGCATGGCAACAGCAGCATGTGGTGGCCCCTCCCCCCGTCGGGCACCCTCTTCTGCAAGGCACCGAGAATCCTCTGGGCAGTGCTGCGTACGGGATCGTCCTGCAGGCGGAACCCGCTTTACAGCAGTCTCAGCACGGCCAACATGGGCAGCAGCACCCGCTGCCAGCTCAGCAACCTTCGCTGCAAGTGGGGAGTGAAGGCGGCCACAAATGCGGAGCGTGTGGCCACGACATATCCCACTTGGCCAATCCCCACGAGCATCAATGCATGGTTAACCAAGACCGATCCTTCCAGTGCACTCAGTGCATGAAGATCTTCAGCCAGGCCACAGACCTTCTGGAGCACCAGTGCGTCCAGGTAGAGCAGAAGCCGTTCGTGTGTGGCGTGTGCAAAATGGGATTCTCTCTGCTAACGTCTTTGGCGCAGCATCATAATGAGCACTCCACCAGTAACAATCCCATGAAGTGCTCTATCTGCGAAAAAACGTACCACCCGGATTCGGCTTCGTCGAACCCTCAGCAGCCCTCCACCGGCGAGACGTCCAGCGACGGGGCAGCCATGGGTTCCTCTTCCTCCACGGCTTTTCAGGGCTCTGACCGTCCGTATAAGTGCTCCGTGTGCAACAAGGCCTTCCGGCACCTCTCTGAACTGTCCCGTCACGAAAGGGTGCACACGGGCGAGAAACCCTACAAGTGCGACACCTGCGACAAGACCTTCAGTCAAGCTTCGCACCTGGCGCACCACCAGCGCACTCACAGTGCGGACCGCCCTTATAAATGCGCCGTTTGCGAGAAGACCTTCAAGCACAGGCAGCACCTAGTACGGCACATGTACGCTCATTCCGGCGAGCACCTTTTCAAATGCAACCTGTGCGAGCTGCATTTTAAAGAGTCTTCCGAACTGCTGCATCACCAGTGCCAGCCCGTCGGAGAGCGTCCCTTCCGCTGTGCGGCATGTGGGAAAAGCTTCAAACGGCCCTCTGACTTGAGACAACACGAGCGCACGCATTCAGAAGAGCGCCCATTCCAGTGTGAGGAGTGCCAGATGAGCTTCAAACAGCAGTACGCCCTCGTCCGCCACCGTCGCACGCACAAGAACCCGGCGGATCGCCCTTTCAAGTGCAATCAATGCGACAAGGGTTTCCTGCAACCTTCCCACCTTCTGTACCACCAGCACGTCCACGGCATCGAGAGCCTGTTCAAATGCGCCGCTTGCCAGAAGGGCTTCAGACAATCGGGAGAGCTGTTACGGCACAAGTGCACAGAATCAAACTCTGGGTCCAACGCTCCGGAGAAGCCTTACAAGTGCGACGTGTGCGGCAAGGGCTACAAAAAGTCGTCGACGTTGCAGCGCCACCAAAACTCCCATTGCACCGAAAAGCCGCTCAAATGCTCGCTGTGCGGCCGCCGCTTCCAGTCATCATCCGATTTCGTGCAGCACCGCTGCGACCCCGCCCGAGAAAAGCCGATGAAATGTGCAGACTGCGAGCGGCGCTTTAAATATTCGTCTGAGCTGCAGAGGCATCGCCGAGTGCACACCGGTGAGAAACCCTTCAAGTGTCCCACCTGCGACAAAGGATTCAAGCAACGCGAGCACCTGGCTAAACATGGCATCGTTCACTCTCGTGAAGCCCAGTTTAAGTGTGTGTGGTGCGGAGAGTGTTTCGGAGAGCTCGGGGCCCTTCAGGAGCACACGGTTCAACACACCGCAGAAGGAGGAGGTTATCCAGCATCCTCTTGCATCGAGTAGTTTTTCAAAAGAATGGCTCCATTGCACGCGTTAGTAACTTTTTCGTACACATATTTAGCGAAACTATTGTTTTGTATATCCCAAAAGTTGAAAACTGTACAAAGAGTGACAGCTTGTACACGTCTTGACGTACTCTGCATAGGTGTCAGCATCTACTTCAAAGATGGGAACTTCAGTGTTGGCGAACAGAACCGAACACTATATAGGTAGCTACTCGAAAATAAGCTGGTCGTAATGAACACTTTTGTCTCCTGTGCGACTCATTGTGATACTACACCACGTTATATGCTTACGACTGGTGATCTTAACAAAATCAATTTTACATCACAGAGCAACTAAAGATGATTTAGTTTGAGTTTTGCTTTGTTTCTTAAATTCACTCTAAAACGAAAAAGTGCAGCTGTACGTTATTTTAGACTGACTTGAATTGGTACCCAAGATATGAAGGGTTAGAAATTCTGGAGCTGCTCTTTTGCTGTTTATCTGATTTACCACAACTTGATGTTTCATTGCGTTGTTTTTTGGCCTTGTAACTTTCAAAAGAACTGCCTTTCTTCCAGCACTCTCCATCTGCAGTCTTACGCTTCCTTGTTAATCATGGAACGTGAACACTGTATCGCCATCTGGACAATATAGTGATTGTATGTATTTGTAGTGTATAACTTCACCTAACCCATGTTGTAACAGGGTATATGTATGCATGAATAGCCTAAAATAATGAATACTGTTTGTTGTAATCTGTCACTGGTGCATACTGCTATGTTTACTCGTAAGCAAAGAGCTACACAAATATTTAGCCATTTTTTCACTAGCGACTTTTGACTCATCTCTAACAATAACGCGATCGTTTGTGAGCAGTTTTAGTAGTAAATTTATAGTACTATACTAATTTACAGTTACTCAACAAACTGCCAGGCAACTTAGAATGACGACGCAGTATTTTTATTTGCGTATTGCAAGCAGACGTTGTTGCGTAAGCTAAACGATACTGTAGAATTTGTAAAGTAACCTGTAAATGGATGTTTTGTATCGCTTTGAGTACAGTGGTAGGGTTTAGTGTATGTTTGTGTATTTGCATCATACTGTAGAGTGTGTTTGTGTGTCTGTGATCTGTTTCCTCTTTACTTTTGGTGGATTATGGTTTTGCCACAGATGAGTTGTTCAAGTTCGTTGCCACAAGATCTTTGCTTTCCACTTGGGTAGAAAAATGTTACAAATACCATACATCCGTTGTTGGTATTTCATTTCGTGCACACCTCATTGAATCTCTTGATAGTCCAGCTGTTCATTTAAGTTAAAGTACTAAAACAAGGCATAAATAAAAAAGTCATTTGATATTCAAAAAAGTCATTTGATAAATGAAATTCAAGTGTTGCAGTTCAGATTATAGGTTAAATTCTATACTCACAAGTGTTAAGTGATGGGCGAGTGTTCTATGCCAACTTTGAGTACATCAGAAATACAATACAGTATCTAAATGTCTTAAGCATTTTAATTAAATCCATATTAATGAAATATTGTATGATTCTAATAGCTTGAATGAAGTCATCCGAAACGTTTCTTTCTCAATTTTGATGCCTCTGAAAGCCTTATTAACGTAAATGGCTTATGTGTCAGTATTGTTTGTTTTTGTTATAGCTTCATGTACTCTTATGTCCATGTGCATTAAATGCAGTTAGAGACTGAACAGTGTCATTGCTTGTGAAGCAATATTCTCAAACAGATGTTCTTTGTTTGATTGAGGACAGATGTGATCCCCCACCATCAGCACCTTCTTCTGTACTGTATGTCACTCAGTCCTTTCCTGTGTAACTTCTTTCTGTGTTTCTAGAGAAATCAGTGAAGAGACTAAAGTTGTAAATATGCCATTATGTGTTTTTTCTTTCATAATCACAAAGATAATGCACCTCATAACCTCACAAGGCATTGAAAAAATAAATGTTTGTAAACGTAGGTAAATAGTGGTAATTCTTTGTGCAACAAAGACTACAAAAATGACTAGTTGCTTTGTTGAAATTGTGCTAAAATATTGCTACAAAGCTGAAAGAGAAAACTAACGTTATTTGTTTTTAGTCTTATGTTTCAAAAAACAACCTAGCATGTAGTCTTTGTTTACTCTAATACAATCAATTAACATCAATTATTTTATATTTTGAAATATTTTCCTTATTCCTAAACTATGTTATGCTGTTCTGAAATAGACATGTTTGATTGCCACCTAACCAGCCAGATATCAAATGCCTATTGAAAATATTGAAAAATTCAAGACGCATGGAAACCTCCTCAGAACTGTTTCTAAAGGATCCCATGATGCATCTTATAAATACAAGTGGATAGAACTGTACAAGAGTGGATACTATTCGTTTAAATGATCACAACCCCAATTTGTGACATTACTATTTTAGGTTAAATAGTAAAATTTAAATATCATTAATAAAAACTGCGTAGAAGTGTGCAAATGTGTGCTTGAATTTCATTTTTTTGGTTGTTTGCCTTAAATGCTTGATGTAATGATGATAGCCGTTTTACGATAACCACATACATTTGTGAGGAAAGGGTGTCGGAGGAAAAAGCGGAGGGTAGGGGGTAAGTTAAAAGTCCTGGGTGGAGTGATTTCTACCCTCTTAAAACAAAAATAAACAAATAAAGAGGCACAATAAAATGTAGAACTCCTTTTATTTGCTTTTGTTTTCAACTGCAACCGTCTTATGTGATCTAAAAATCGATATATGTAAATGTTTAAAATTCGAACTTTGTCCAACACACACGCAAAAAGCGGCTTTTATTTTGACGTCCGTGCCCAGGACGTTTATCGAACACTTCCGGTGCTCTATCAGTGCGATTGAAAATCGACAGGAGTGCGATAAGGAGGCTGATATCAGCAGACCGCTCGATCACCCACCGAATTGACCCCCGGATCACATGGATCTGGATACTCCAACCGCAAATTAAATCTGGAGCCGTGGGTCCGGAAGTCGTAGCGGCCGATTAAACCGATTCATCGAAATCGCTAAGCTAGTTAGCGCAGTTATCCTGAGAGGATGTTAACGTCAAATTAGGACGATTCAACTGCTGCAATGATCAATAAAATAAAAAGCGATGATCGAATGCTGTTCACACACCCAGACAATCGATCAACCTGACAGCTCGTCTTGTTTACGTTTCATTCATACCGCGTATCGACATCAGCACATTCGGCGGTCTGGACAGATCTGCGTTTCGCATAAATATATTGCGTTTATTTCCACACTCATGCATGTTTAGTTTAGTGCAAAAATACAAGAAATTGCATACCTCCGTGCGTATGTTGCTACCATTTTAAAGCAAATACTTTATTTATTTTATTCGTTTTATTTACCAACCCAACGCATTTAACCGATTTTAATACGCGCCTTTTTTATTATAAACTGGCGCTCCATCAGCAGATAAACAGGTTTTTGCACAGTTTCCGACGCCCCCTGCTTTTTACTTTGGCTTTGAGTGCCGCAAGCGTCAGCGCGAGGTCATGCGCGCCGCTGCTGAGCAGCTGTCAATCACCATCGTTCGCGAGAGGTCGCATTGAAGCGTTCTACGGTATCGTAGGATTTTACTGTATCGCACACGGTAATTCACGACATACGCGCTCGACTCCTCACTGTCGCGTAGAGAGACTCGTCGTTGCAGGTGGAGAGAAGGCGGATCGACTGGCCATGCCCGGTCCGGTGAGCAGTAAAGCCCGGGTGTATGCTGATGCCAACACTGTCAAGAGTAAAGAGTATTGGGATTATGAGGCTCACGTGCCCAGCTGGAGGTACTGATTCTTCTGCACACACACACATCATTTCTGCTGTCATCATCTCATTACAGAATGCTGGGAAGAATGGGGTTGGGGGGATGGTACGAGTAAACTGATGGCATCTACTGGTATGTGTTGGGTTCTATTGGTGGGATGGGAATGTTGGATGGGAACCAATAGCAAAACCATTAAATCCTACTGGAATAAGACAGTACGTGGTGGAATTTTGTATTGGTTTTATATGGGTTATAATGTGAGTTGTATTGGTTTAAATGGAAACTATCATGGGTCTCTACTGATCATTTATTGGGTTCTAATGGTGGGATGGGAATGTTGGATGGGAACCAATAGCAAAACCATTAAATCCTACTGGAATAAGACAGTACGTGGTGGAATTTTGTATTGGTTTTATATGGGTTATAATGTGAGTTGTATTGGTTTAAATGGAAACTATCATGGGTCTCTACTGATCATTTATTGGGTTCTAATGGTGGGATGGGAATGTTGGATGGGAACCAATAGAACGCCATTAAATCCTATTGGAATAAGACCTAAAACACTACATGAAGGTATTTTGCAATTGTTTTAATGGTATCATGGAAACCATTGGAATTTGATTTGTTTCCAGCATTGATGGAACAGAATGATTGTCATATTAATGCTTCGTTGTATCTCTTAAGAAAATAAACTAGTAGTTACCACGTTTTTTGGTGGACTTATTACCATTTGTGTTATTATTGTTTTGATACAAATACCATGGTTAAGCTAAGGTTACTGTAACAATAATGGTGAATTTGTGATTACTATCGTTTTACCATGAAGAAAGCCAAAAAATGTTGGCTTCTATGGTTTTCCTGGAAAGGGTTCTTCCAAAGAGTGTTATGGTGCTATCATCGCAAATGCTTAAATAACCGTGGAATTATTGGTCATTTCTTTTACACATCTGTCATGTCTTTACTTTCTGTCTGTCTCTCTCTGATTCAGCAACCAAGATGACTACCAGCTCGTGCGAAAGCTCGGAAGAGGCAAATATAGTGAAGTGTTTGAAGCAATCAACATTAACAGCAATGACAGGGTCGTTGTTAAAATACTGAAGGTAAGAACGGTCGCTCTCGCGTTGAGATCTCAACATCAGCTAGAGGGTCTTTCTTAATATTTTCTCGACTTTGCAGCCCGTCAAGAAGAAGAAGATTAAGCGTGAGATCAAAATTCTGGAGAACCTGAGAGGAGGAACCAACATCATTCGTCTTGTAGACACAGTGAAAGATCCTGTGGTGAGTATTATAGGACTGTTAATGGGAAGCAGTGCTAATGTGATTAAATCAGAATCTTGCTGCGCGATTCAACATTTTTTAAACGCAGGAATTGTAGAAGGGGACAGAAGTCTATTTTTGAGCATTTGCGTTCTGTCGTGACTCGTGAATGACGTTGCGTGTCTATATTACAAACAATTCCTAGAAGTCTCGCTCACATTTTCTGTATACTATGCTTATATAATACAAATGTGTTTTGTCTTTTTGTGTTCACAGTCTAGAACGCCCGCCCTTGTGTTTGAGTACATCAATAACACGGATTTCAAGGTATCACTTTTAATAACGGAGCGCTACAAAACCTGCGAGACTTGACAAACCTGTCTTCGTGCTGTGGTTTAAAAATAAGCAAAAAAAAGACAATTTCACGAAATGTCTGTTGTTCTGATTTGCAGGACCTCTACCAGAGACTAACAGATTTTGATATCCGGTTTTACTTGTATGAACTTCTCAAGGTAAGCACTCTGCGCTGTATCTGAAGTCAGATTACGGTTTTCACTCAACAGGAGATTGTTGACGTGTCTTGTGTCTCTGCAGGCTCTGGACTACTCTCACAGCATGGGCATCATGCATCGGGATGTCAAACCTCACAATGTCATGATAGACCATCAAATGAGAAAGGTGAGGTCAAGTGGATTCACATTTGTCTTTGGATGTGTTTCACATCATCATCGTGGTGGCGACGCGTGAATCTGTTTTTGTGTCGTAGTTGCGGCTCATAGATTGGGGTCTCGCCGAGTTCTACCACCCCGCGCAGGAATACAACGTACGGGTTGCCTCGAGATCATACAAAGGGCCCGAGCTGCTGGTTGATTATCAGGTACATCATGTGTTTGCAAAATGTTTAAGATTTATATTTGAAAATCTGTGGATTTATACATGAACACATTTTAAAGTCTGACCTGGCCCTCATTTAAGATTTAAGATTTAATGATAAACTAGACACTCTTATTTAACAACATTAAGTAAAATGTGACTATTTCATTTCATCACAAGGTTTTTTTTGTACAGGTATTACATGATCATGTCTTATTGTATTTCAATCTCTCACTGTTTCGCAGATGTATGACTACAGTCTGGACATGTGGAGTTTGGGCTGTATGTTAGCCAGTATGATCTTCCAGAAAGAGCCATTTTTCCACGGTCAGGACAACTATGACCAGGTCTGACCATTCATGCATGCTTAAATGAAAATTCTTACAATACTTTCGCTATCACTATCTACTTTACACTTTCTCTTCTTGTTGGGTAACTGAGAATGGTTTGTTACAGCTGGTCAGAATCGCCAAGGTTCTTGGTACAGAAGAGCTGTTTAGCTACCTGAACAAGTATCACATCGAACTAGACACACGCTTCAAAGATCTGCTTGGGCAGTAAGTCTTGCATCACTTTGTTTTAACTGGTCCTTAAACATTATATTTTCTTTTTTAAACATCACAATTTGTACTGGTACTTGTTAGAGATGCATCAAAACTTCCATCTCCGATCTGTTTTTATTGTAGTTGAAAACCAATATAATTTTTACATTGACATTTGGCAGACGCTTTTCTCCAAAGCGACTTACGTTGCATTATGTATGTGCAATTCCTGCGATCGAACCCATGTCCTTGCCATTGCTAGCGCCATGCTCTAACCACTGAGCTACAGCTTTTTTCATCACAAGCCTACACCTGGAACTTGAATCTAGATTTTTTTCAAAACAAGCATTGTGGATATATTGTGGATAATAGTCGGTAGTAGATCGAATTTTATTTACATTTTGAAATCACACGCTTCTTTAGGCAGACTCGAAAACGCTGGGAGAACTTTGTTCAGCCGGAGAATCAGCACTTGGTGAGTCCAGAAGCTCTGGATTTGCTGGATAAACTCCTGCGTTACGATCATCAACAGAGATTGACGGCTCAGGAGGCCATGGAACACCCATATTTCTGTAGGTGCTTTGTTTGCGTATGTGCATATAAGTTGTTTGTTTATGCTGTCATTTATTCAGCTCTTATTTTTGAATTTGCTATTTGGGGACTGTGGTTGCATAAGTGAAAATGTGGAAAGCTTTGTTCACTACCTACGTATGGGAGTAAAAATGAGATTAAATCAGGGTTTTTTATTCCCCGACATGTGACAAACAAATGGGCCTGTGCATTTTTATTGTAGATCCCGTGCTGAAGGGAAAACCTCTGTCCAATTCGGAGGGCGCTCTCGCAATAAGCAGCTCAACCACAACATGATGAGCTAAAAGCAGGTGAGATCAACGTCTCATGCCGTCAGTCTCATGTTTTTACACCGCTGTCTGAGAGACTCATATTCCTCGAATTTTTCCTCCAGGAAACCTTTTTTACCTCAACACGTCACGTTGAGACGTGCTGCCTTTCAGGTGTGAAACTTCAGTTTACTGGAGCAGAAGTTATTAAGCAACACAAGACATGTACAGACCGAACACGACGGGCGTCAGCCCAGCTCCCACATTCACCTTGTATTAGTGCTGCTTGCCACTGTATCCCTAGGTACCAAACTGGTGTTCTGTTGTTTTTCCTCCCTTCCCCTCCCTCCCCCTTTTGAGTTGGACATCTCCTTCTGAGTTTTGGAAGAGCACTGAATTAAGCTATGATATTAAGATTGGGAAAGAATGCCTGCTCTTTTCTCACGACTCTCAGGCTATAGATGACTGACGGGGGCTCAGGATCCTGCTTGTATTATGTACTGGAAGATTGTGTTGTTCAATGACTTGCCCTGCTGATATGAGCTCAGATTCTAAACTATAGTATTGTCAGGTATGGAGGCTTTACTGCAATTTATTGAAAATAAGATATATTAAATGAAACGGTTTGTAATCGGTCTGACGTGCTTCTTGTTTGTCCACCATATTGAACGGTCATTTGTGAGTTATTAACTTCAAATTGCTGTGAATGATAGTGGAAGGAGATGTGTTTATGGATGGTTTCAGCTGCAACAACATGAACGTTATGTGGCCCAAAGTTCACCCAAAAAAGAAAATTCTGTCATCATCGCCTTCGAGTTGTTCCAAATGTGTATAAAATTCTTTGTTCTGATGAACACAGAGAAAGATATTTTGAATAATGCTTGTAACCAAACAGATCTCAACACCCATAGACTCCCATAGTAGGAAAAATTACTTTTCATTCTGTTGACACAAAAGACATTTTGAAGAATGTAGGACAGCAAACAGTTCTGGGGCACTTTTGACTACCATTGTGTTTTTTCCTACTATGGGAGTCGAAGGGTGTTGAGATCTGCTTGGTTTATAAGCATTATTCCAAATATCTTTCTCTGTGTTCATCAGAACAAAGAAGTTTATACACATTTGGAACAACTCGAAGGTGAGTAAATGATGACAGAATTTTCTCTTTTGGGTGAAGTATCCCTTTAACGTCCGGTAGACCCCCCACAAAGAAACAAAAACTGTTGAGTAGTTTTAATGTAATTGAATACAATTTTACAATAGAGTATACAATAAATTAATTTGATTATAAATTAAATATAAAATAAATTGTTATATTATAACCAAACATAAACCGGAAGTAAACTTCAGGCCAGGCGTTTGGGTCTGATGTTGGTAAATTAATAATCAATAGTTAAATTAATATTATAATGACTTAAAACACTGTTAATACAGAGATTGTATTATGGTACAATGAATTTTTGTCTTTACTTGGCAATTATGTTTTTGAAATTTGTCTGCTAAAAATGAAACATGCCAGGCACCTATGTATTAAAAATAGGAAACAAAAAGTAATAGTGAAAGGCATAGTAGACAATCTTTCTGTTATATTTAATGTGCGAATTATCTGCTGTGAATGCAAATGAAATTGATACAGACTGACACACTGATTCTGAAGTGTTGACGTTTAATAACGTAACAGTAACATATCGTGAAATGTGCAATTTTCGTGCAGTACAGACAATGAGAATAATACAACTGGATATGTAATTTCAAGCATATATCAAGTAGCCATGATGTCTTAAACATATAAGGCACATCCACATGGACCTCCCCGTTTGTATTCCTGAGTCCTTCACAATCTTGTAATGCACAGTTAGGAAGCTGGCCAGATGGACGGCTTTAAATCGGCATGACACACTTACAGGCGACACACAAAGGCATCACATCACATTAGTAATGAAGGTCTCAAAACACTGATTATCTTTATATAAAAAGTTAAATAGTGGCATTTTGTTAATGTTGATGGGAAATGCCAAAAGAGGATATATGTTTTTTTCCATTCATTGAAGAAGTTTGTTTTGAACAGTCTTTGCTGTTTAGTGTTGCTTGTCCCATGAAGCTTGTTAACGTTGTTGGCAGAAAGTATGCGTTATGCTACTGGAGTATAAAGCCATTACCACAGACATTAAAGTCTAAGAATGAATCCAAAATGCGATCAAATAATAAATACATAAATAATAGACAAAGACATTTAAAAGCGGTTTAAATTCAATAGCAGAAGAGACTTTGCGTAGGTGCATGTGTGGAAGAATTCTTATATAAATACTTTGAGTGGTTTAGTGCTCATATATTTCTGCCTTGTGTGTGTGATCTCACTTATTAGAGATGTGCCATTACAAGTACAGTAAAAACGCTACTTCACTATCAGCTTTTCATGAGCATGAACGTGTTTGGAATTGAATACTAGTGTACTGTATACCGTGCAGTGTGCTTCTTTTAAAACGATAAACATGGCACACTAGACATTTTGAAGGATAACAGTGGTGTTATCTTACATAAAATAATTTTGTATTATTTGTTCGTTTTGGCAGTTAAGAAAAAAATTTGCAACACTTGAAATGTAAGGATGAGCGCTCCTGGTTGTTCTACATCCTTCGGGCATTTTACCTATACAGTCTGCATACTAAAAATAACAATACAAGTAGTATGGAAGTATGCTATTCCAAACATCTGCAAGAATCCAAACATGCCTGAGAGTAATGTGGTTTTACAAAACAGACAATCGTTGTATTAGTAAACAAATCTGCTGGATATTATGGCACTTATATAACAAATGACTATCGCTGGACACAAACATGCTGTATGTAATATGTTTCTACTGTATGTTTGATCATGTGTGTATGATTCGATGAAAAACAATATTTTTACACTTCGATACACAGTTTTAGAGAACCTAAGAAATGGTTTTCAAATTTTGCAATGGCTTCTTCGATGTTTGGTCAACGGTAACGGATCTAGATGTTCATGGGATGAGCTCCTGAAGCTCTGCATCATTCAGTTCATTCACTGTAACAATGAGGTCGAGGTGCTGAAGATAACGTTCCTCATCCTGCATGAAGTGAGGAATCCGGGTTCTCTTTAGAACAGCTAAATGGCGAAGTCTCTCTACATCTTCATAGGACACCTAAAACAGGAATTAGACTTTATGGTAAGAGATTTTATGGGGTCTTAAAATCTGAGCGAATGGTTTAGAATGTAAAAACATGGTAAACACTTTACAATCAGGTTGTATTTGTTTACATTAGTAAATGGTTAGTATAACCCAATGTAACAAATTGTTTAAAATGTTGTTTCGCTTGAATTGTTACTGTTTCTTTATGAAGTTAAACATGCTGAATATGAAAATCACATTTATTTTTTACCATCAACGGTACTAAAACATATCTTCACACATTTATACATTTCGGGGTTGCACTTTATTTTACAGTATGTGTACTTACAGTGTACTTACCTAAGAAAGTACAAGGTAGTATAAGGTAACTACATGGTATAAGTTTAGGGGTAGGTTCAGGGTTAATACGTAGTTATTATATTTACTGTAATAAGTACACAGTATGTACTTGGCAAACAGGACTGTAAAATAAAGTGCTACCCATTTCGGTATTATTACTTGTACGCAGATATTACAAGGTACAACAGTTTAACATAACAGTTAACAATGAGTCGTCCAAAACTTCAGAAGTGTACATTTGATCGTTTTTGTCTTTTATGACTAACACTGTCCTCACAAACCAAGTTCCAGATATAGTCACCCATCATCGCTACATCCCACCTTTCCTGTGCTACAGACATTTCTAGAATTTTCTGATAGTGACAATTAGAAAATAATTTTTAAAATATGTGAAAAGTTTTTGTTTATTAATGGAATAAGCTCAAAATTTACTTGAGCTAAATATACAATTAACAATGATGCTACATGCAAATAAAAACTACCACAATAATTAGCACCACAGAATTGTACAAGAACTATAAAAAGTATAAAACTATAAAAAAAATTGTTGCACTGAGTAATTTTCAGCTTTTATTATTCTTTGTTAATGATGTTATCAATACTGTTGTTCATGTTAGTTCATGGTGCATTAACTAATGTTAACAGTTACAACTTTTGATAAAAAATGTATTAGTAAACGCTGAAATTAATATAAACTAAGATTAATATTTAAGTATTAAAAAAACGTATTATAAAAGTATCATTGTTAGTTCATTTTAGCTAATGCATTAACTAATGTTTACAAATACAATCTTATTGTAAAGCGTTACCAAAAAATGACTTAACACTAAGAAATACTCAAGATTCTGGACAGATTCAAGAGCAAATAAGCGAAATTTGTGACAAAGATCATGCAAATATTTTGTACAAAAGATTTCCACAAAGCCAAAAATATACTCTTTGGAGTTTTCTTGAGTCAAAGCAAATCATCACCGGCTCTAGTTCATGCTACATAATAAAATAATTCATTTAAAAAAGCAAAACCGACGCATTTTGACTAGTGGTCTTAGGTTTTCGGACCCCACTGCTAAACCAAACCAAACCAAACCAGATACACTGACTTACCTTGCCAAGCGAGGTTAAAATCTTAAAATCGATGTTTCTCCTGTGCCGTAAAAGCCTTAGAATTCCATCAAGGTAGACTTGATCTTTACTAAAGCAACCTGTGACACCAACCACATCACAAGAACAGAGAGGCACTCGCTTAACATCTCACCATTTAACAAATCTGTGTTTTCATTCGTGTTCTATTCTTAGCGTTCAGTTCACCTGGTTTGGAGGTATCTGTTTGTCCCCGTTTGGCACGAAGGCAGTATTCCCAGCGGACAGCAGGATCTTGGACAAAGTTTGCAATATGTCTGAAGAGTTGGCTGAAGCTCATGTTGGTGGCGTGGTGTACAGTATAGTAGAGCAGAGCGGCTCGCCACAGGAAGGGCTGTTTCCGTAGCAACACGCTGTGAAGACTGGCGAGCCCCTCTTCGGTAGGATTAGCTGGTTTCAGTCCAAATTGCTTTCTTCCAACAGAAGTGGCCCATGGCTGCATGCCGTTATTTACACCCCGCAAGTAATGCGTGCCTGGAGGGGAAGTCATGCAATTGCATGGGCGGATTTTATAGACACAAAGCACGTGGAAAATGAGCATTGATAAATGATCAAGCTTTTTCAGAAGGGAATACCAGTGCTTGCAATGCAGCAAAGAATAGAGGCTAGAAAACAATTGTCTGTTCATACTGAATGCAAAAATGATTATGTTGTGATTGGTTATGAAGTAAAGATTTTGGATGTTTGAAAGATGTTTAAGGTCATACCGATCTCATGTCTCAGCATGCCCTCTAGCCAGTGTTGGCGTGCCCCTGACAAGTTGATAGTCAATGTTGGTCGACACCTCTCTACCATCATTACTGCCTGGGACAGAAGCTCATCAGAGAGACATACTACCACCTAGTGGCAATAAAAAATGACAATTTTCAGGTCAAAATATGAATATACAGACATGACAAATGTAAACACGCCGTATCCACAGACCTCACCGACGCAGCCCTCCTTCAGTAGGTATTTGCGTGTAGCTGCCCACACTTGACTCTTCGGAAGCAGGTTTCCCCCAGTGACCTCTTCAAAGTTCTCATAGGTACCATACTTCCTCAAGACACACTCCATAATTCCAACTGCCTGGAAAGATGCATGAGGTAAGACAAATGCTAACACTGGACGATACATTTAAAGGGATAGTTCACCCCAAAATAAAAATTCTGTCATTATTTACTCACCCTCATGTGATTTCATACCTCTACGAATTACTTTGTTCTGATGAACACAGAGAAAGATATTCATAAGAATTTGGGCAATTTTAACTTCTGGGACGTCATTGAATACCATAGTAGGAAAAGCTAAATGGTCGTCAAAGGTGCCCCAGAAATGTTTGATTTCCTAAATTCTTCAAAAGATCTCATTTTGTGTTCAAAAAAAAAAAAACATCTTATTTCTACGATGGTAGTGGTTGATGTCTAAGAACTGAAAATTGCTAACATTCTTCCAAATATCTTGCTTTGTGTGCAACAGAACAAAGAAATGTATACAGGTTTGAGTAAATTCATTTTTGGGTGAACTATCCCTTTAAGACGTAATGAAGGCCAGCAATCTGTAACTGTGATTTGTTGGTAAAAATGAACAAAAATGAATTATTAAGCAAGTAGGCTACATAAAGAAAACGTGTTGAAACCTGACATCATTTGACTTCAAAACACAAGTACGTAAGATAAGTAAGTTAAGTAACCTGCAGTTTTATGTCTCAAACCGAGATGACAAATAAGAGGCAATAAATGTCAACATTCATTCATCCTCATGTTGTTTAAGCCTGTATAGGACTCTTTTCTTCAGTGGAACACAAAAGAAGATATTTCAAGAAACATTTCAGCGGTTTTGTGTCCATGCGACGGAAGTCAATGGGCTCTAATGTTGTTTGGTTACCAACATTCTTCAAAATATCTTCTTCTGTGTTCTGCAGAAGAAAGTTATACAGGTTTGTAATGACATCAGGGTGAGTAAATGATGAAAGAAGTTTTCTTTTTGAGGCCTTTCACACTAAAATATATACCTGTGAGAGAAAAAGACCAGATCCTTCTTTGTACTTCTCCAAAACACTGATGGGCTCAGGGGGGGCGTACTCAAACTGGGGTTCATACTCATAGTTAGACTCAAAAAAGGTCCGACGTTCCTGTTCCAGGTTTATGGGACGGAGCGCCACAAGCAGGCACGGTCCACGAGGGGTCGAGGGCGAAGGCAGCGGTCCGATACCCCTGTCAATGTGCGGCAAGGATGTTGCAGGCCGCATTCGACCCCTGCCAGCACGTGCGGGTGTGGAAGAGTTCATAGTGCACGTGCTCTCGCTCCTGCGGAGCCAGTTTCCATGTCCCAAACTCAGACTCGTCAAGCTTCTCACGGGCGGGGAGGGACCCCCACTGCGCCACGGGGGCTTCTTCACCGGCTGCTGCTGAGGTGCTCGAACCCGCTGTGGTTTGAGCTCCAGACTGAGCGGTCGTTGGCATGGTGCCCGCCTGCCGGGTCGCCCCGACTGTGAGGGTTCTCCCTTTCTACCACATTCTGGATTGTGGAGCCTTCGGTGCACCTGCGTGCTGTTATCAGAGGTGGGCTGAACGTGAGGCCCGTTGGGGGTCCCGTTGTCTCTTTGGATGACACTGTTTGTTCTGGCTCTTACTGGTTTGGGTTTCTCTGCGCTGGGCTCTGGGTCTAACATTTCTGATACATTCTTTGAGAGCCCACCTCCGTTAGCCTGCTCCATGCAGTTCTCACCCAGATCCAGCACCATTGCTACAACCAAACCTCTGTCCACCAGTGCTGAACACCTGCAAAAACAAACATGCCTGTACTGCTTTCAACTGACAGCCAATAAACACATAAGGGTTAAAAAGTCTTAAAACAATAAAAGACAATATATTTATACATACATTTTTCAATTTTAAGAATGCAAAAAATAAAAAAATAAATACACACACAACACATGCACAAAGCTCAGGAGGAGAGTGACTGCTGTAGACAAAAACAAGACAGGATATATTAGGAAATATTAAAGGAGTAGTTCACCTTCAAAATGAAAATTCTGTCATCATTCACAAGCCCTCTTGTCATTTCAAACCTGTAGGACCTTCTGTCTTCTGCAGAACACAAAAGAAGATATTTTGAAAAATGTCGGCAATACTTCTATTGTAACCAATGCAAGTGAATGAGGGGCTGTTACCAACATTCTTCAAAATATCTTTTGTGTTCTGCGGAAGAAAGAAGGGTTTGAAACGACAAGAGGGCGAGTAAATGATAATAGAATTTTCATTTTGAAGGTGAACTACTCCTTTAATAACTGATTACATTGTAGTCAATGTATGCTTTACTTCCTGTGCGCTTTTTGCATAATCAAAAATCCATATTCCTTAATATCATGTGGTTTGCCCTTTTGCCAAATATTTTTTACATTGTCTGGTATAAAAACCTTATTATTGTATTTCAATAGTTTAATCAAACTTGTAATATTCTCAAAAAATTCCCTCCGACATCACTTTTTAGTCATGACCACCACTACTACTAACTGAATTAATGAATAAATAGATAGGTCTTTACGGTCTTTACGAGAGCAAGACATGTATAGGCATAAATAAATGTGAGATCTGACAATTCGTTTTGTCCAATTTGCTACTTTGCATCATAATATATCGTATCTTTACTTACACAACACAAGGTAAAGTACATATAAAGTGACATATAATCAATAATGCAAAATTAATATAAAGCCCGAACACACAAGGTAATTCATTCCAAAACTCATTCCAAAAGTATTTAATTAATGTGTACTAGATAGCCTACATATTGGAACTTTATTTAGGATTTGGAATTTGGTCAGATTTACATGAATAATGTAAGAAAAAATATTCCATAGCCCTATATTTCATAATTATCTGTTAATATGCATTTACTGTAAAGTAGCTTTTAAAAAACAATGCAAAATTGTGCGAAGCGCTATATAACATTTAAATGTACATTTTTTTCATGAAATTCTAATAAGAATCTTTAATTGGATTTCTATTTATTTACTGATAAAAATAATCATCGGTCTCTATTATGCCCTGACAATGATGTCACTGAATAACACAGACACCTTTTACAAAGCATTGTCAATCATGTTAAAGACATAAAGCCGTGACGTTATTTAATAGACGCATGACATACCCTGCAGCGCTTCTGAGCCTTTAGTTCATGTTGTGAAGCCGTTCAGACATCACCCGTTACTTTAACTTCACTTCAGTAAAACACGGTTAATATGGAAGAATAACGGGACCGGGAATACCGGGATCAGGGATCGGCTGGGATTGCGTTGCAGCAAATGACGCGCTGGCGCACAGGAATGACACGTTCACGCCGCGACGCTTACAGTCACAGCCGGCTCACGTGAGAACGGAGCGTTCTCTTTTTTACCCTGTAAAACTGATGTCAATTTAGTTGAAATGGCATTGAAACAACTGAACATATTTTTATGGAATATAACTACTCCAAATTATTCTGGACTCAGCTGCTTGAAAAAAAAATTATGTTAATATTCATGTAATCCCCCTTGGCTATAAACAAATTAGGTTTGGTGTTCTTAAGAAAGATTGTAGCCTACACAACATTATCTGGTTAATAACCTTTTCGGACTTGCCAAATTCTTCATTCATAAATGTAGGTTTTTAAAAACCCCTCTTTCCTTTCCTCATTTTATAAATGAGATTAAAACCTTGTCTTTTTCACATGAGAGATTACAAAGTGAGATAAGTGCCTTGTAACCATCTAAATCCCCTTGTGTTGGTATGTGTATTATTTATTTAGTTCTGTTTGTTTCACATTTTTATGTAATATATAATTTAGATTATTTTTTGTTTATATTTTTGTTATAAGTTGATATTTGTTCTGTCCGCCTGTTGTAGTATTTTTATGATTTGTCGATTCTGTCTATTTGAGGCCCAATTTGTTGTTGTTGTACATTTGTTTCGTTTTAATAAAAAGAAAAAGTTTATAAAACGCATGTGGTCAGACTATAAGAGGTTAGTTGTCACAAGGAGGTATACCTGTGTTTGAAATCTTCAACACATGCTTTTAAATGTATTTTAAAGATTTTTAAAGTACTTTAATACCTTTCAAATAAATTATTTGCGATATTAAACTATTTTAAATTAAAAAAAAACTGCACAACAATTATGAAACAGACCATTGTTTAACAAATCTTCAATATTGTTTCATAGAACCATAACTGTACCCTTCATTATATTGTTGATCTATGTATGCCATTGTGGTTTACTATAGAATAATTTAACAAACAAAAAAAACAAGTGTTGGACTTAATAATGATAGCAGAAGTGTAGCCCGTTTGACAACTATAGCATTATCATATGAAGCAAAACCTCCCAACTGAACACTACCTACTGACATTATAATTATTGTTTATTGGAATTATTTCATACTGAACATAGAATAAATTTAAACACTGATAAAAATGTAAAACATCTGTGAACAAGGAATTAAAACGTTAAAATTGAAATAATACCCCTTTTATTTAATATGTAGTTAGAAGGCAAAATTGAACAGTTCATTAAAACGTTCAAAAGGCTTTGCAAGTATGTACTGAAGAACAGATATTAGTAAAGTGTGAAAAAGATTAATCATATCATTACTGCTGCTGGTTTATTGTTGGCTTTATATAACTGATTTTATGATAATCATCATCATCCTGTTACAACTCCATTGAATATGCCATAAATTAGTAACTATACAGTAGGCCTACTTCATCATGCAGATGGGTACATTTATTTGGCTTTAGTCTGGTTGTCAGGAGGAAGCGGTTTGCCCAGATGATGTCCGGTGCTGAGGCCATGCGACAGAGATTCACACTTCTCCTTCACCTCAGACCGTAGCTTGAAACCTCCTTGGAAACTCAGGTCAAACTTTTCAAGTGGAGCAAAGGACAGATGCTTTTCTGCCATCAGACCGCTCAGCCTCTCCCGCCATCCATCTAACATGGCGGTTCTTACTGGTGGCGGACAATGTGCCGGACACCAGAAGATCTGTGGGGCAAGAACCTCAAACCCGCAGAAATACAGCACACCACTCTGTAGATCACAATAGATCAAATCTGTTGGTTACCTACCCATGATATAATGTATTTTCTTAAAGAAAAACTAAGCTCAAATGAAATACAAAAGCCATGTGATGATATTTTTTCATGCAAAGCAGAGATTTTGTAAGGTTGCTTTTAAAAAAAAGAAACAGAACACCATAAAAGTGGTTCATGCTCATAGCTCATTATGGAATACATTTTTTTTATTTCTCTCTTTCAGCAAAAGTAACAGCATACAGGTTTGGAACAACAAGATAGCCTTTTAAACCATTTCTTTTTTACAATTTTTTTAAATGGAAGCTCACCTGTATGGGCCAGAGTAAAACATTGATATCCCCATTGAGACCATCAGGCAGATACATTGACTCCATTCCTCCAGTGGTTATTGAAAGCATGGCCTTTTTCCCCTTTGTTGAAAATTGGAAATGACATGTTTAAATCCATTTGTTCACCATAGTCACCAAAATTGAATTAAATTCAACCATGGGAATTACAATATCCAGTGCACAAAACACACGATTTCTCATTCATTTAAAGGTCCAAACCTTTAAAAGGCCGTTCTCATACATCCTCTGTAGGGTGTAAGCAAATCCTTGAGTTAAGACGCGGTCTATCCAGCCCTTCATGATGGCAGGCACACTGAACCAGTAGAGAGGGAACTGCAAATATATCATAAATTATATCTTTATTATATCATCTGAACAATCTGAAATGTGCTTTCTGGGCTTACCTGAAAGATGACCAGCTCCGCCTGTTTAACCTTATTCTGTTCCTCGGTGATGTCATCGCTTAGTCTGCCTTATTGCCATGCAACACTTGTCTCTTCATTGTAACGGAAGTGGTCAGGGTTCTTCAGATCACCTTGAGTAGTTACAGTAAAACGGTCTTATTCTTCAGTAGTTATATTTATTCTGCTCTTATTTTTGCAGAACAGTTGACAGATATTTGAAGAATCATGCTTACAGTCTTTTACAGTGAATGCCTATACCTTTAATATCATCTGCGGTAGCTGTGGCTTTGAAGTTCATAGCATAGAGGTCTGACACTAAGACTTTATAGCCTTGGTCTTTCAGGGCCTCGACCGCTACATCACGAGCCGCTGCGTTGAATGATGCGGGACTCTGATGGGCGTACACAATCAGCGCTGTCTTCTGTGCTGCATAGATTTACAAACATAAGGAGACAGAACATATTTAAGCATTTTAACATCTACACACAGCTTGCGAAGATCTATATAATAGTTTTTCCAAAACAGTAAATAACTAAAAACATCATCTAGAAGATCAACCAACTAATAAGTCGTCCATAAGGACAAAAGGTGGGCATTAAACTAGATTTTTCTAGAGAAAAAACAGCTATGAAATATGTGGAGGTGAAACAATTTATAATTTTACACTCTCCGATACACCTTTTCAGACAATTGCGCTTATCAACCACATGGGGTAACCATACACCAAAACAGCTCGTTGTTGCTTTAAATATCATTGTATGAGAGATTAATATTATATTTTACCAGAACTATTTGTATACTGACATGAATATCTTGTGCACAAAAATGTCTTAATGTACATTTGGGTGAGCTTAATAGGTACGTTTACCCTACTTGTAATGTTCACAAGTACCAGATTTTCTTTAAACAGTGTGCAAAACATTGCAGCGCCATGCTTTCACATGACCTCAACACATTGTACATGTGTACTGTAATAATATCAGGTTTTTTTCTCCACTGAAGTTTTGGGTTCCTCGCCACTGTTTGCACACTGCATGCATGTATCAAGGTTGTTTTAGTTTACTAAAATTCAAACTTTGAAAACGTTCCTGTTCATTGATATTGACCTAAAAATTATTGGAAAAACTTAACTCAAGGAAAAATTTAAATGTTGCCTCAAAAATAAACTGATGTAAGTATAAGGCAGTAAAATTATAATAAACAAAAACTAAAATAAAAATGAATTAATCTTATAAAGCAACATTAAAATTAAACCATAAATTATAAAATGACAAAAGCATAAACCAAAATTGCTAAAACTTTAACTAAAATGAACAACTAAAAGTCTAAAAATAAAAGCAAATTTAAAATATTAATAAAACTAAAATCAAAACTATAATAACTCTGGTGTGTATCTGTGTTTTGGTGTGCGTTAGTGTGTGTGTCAGTGCGTGTATGTTATGTTCGGTGTGTGCGGGCAAGAGTATGGTGTGTCTGTGCGTGACTGTTTGTGTTCGCTGAGTGTGTGTGTTTTTCGTGCATGTGCACTATGTGTCCTTCTGCCTCATGGGAGTGTGAGCTGTATATTTTGTGCCTCTTGTGTGAATGAGAGTATCTATTCACTTTGCTCTTGATACCTTTTCTGTTTTATAAAATGTAATGTATTGCTTATAGTTAACATGTTTTCATGTACAGCTGCTTTGTAACAATGAAATTGTAAAAAGCGCTATATAAATAAATCTTGAGTCGAGGTTTAAGGTGTAGTAGGTCATCCACAATGCATCAATTTTTAGTATGTATTGCATACAGACAGAAAATGTGCAAAATGCACACAAAAAAATACGCATTGCATATATAGTACAGTATGAGTTGCAAGCAAGTAGCATGCAATTCCAAACATAGCCTGTGTGGTTAGTTATATTTTGAAAAGAAAACACATTGTTTTGTAAATATTGCACCAATTTGTAAATTAGTAGAGCTTACTTCTATCTTAAAATAATCTGAAATAATAGTGTGAAATCAACTATTTTTAGTGACTTTTATTATTAAGAAATTCTGAAATCTTCAGCAAAACAGAAAATTTCTCTCATCCAAATCCTAACAAGCAAACAGTTCTCAATTGAAAGAAAAATGTAAAAAAACCCATTCTCACCCATTTTCTGTGCTAGGGGCCCAGCTTGCTTGCAACCTCCAATTCTGCAGCAGGACAGACAGAAGAAATGATCTGGTTCTTCAGTGAGCTGCTCTTTTAAGGTGCTCTCGCGTGAGAAGCGTCGTCTGATTAAATCCACTTTTCACTGGCAGGTGTAACCTGTAAAGGGAGGTTTGATGAAAACAGTTTGACAATTGTTGACTATTGGTTAACCAATAGTAAAGCCAGTGTGTGACAAACGATCCACATATTGTAGTTACATTGTGCGTGAGACCCATGACCCGTGAAGATGTATTAATCTTTAAGTAGCCGTGTATAAATGTGTGTATACCGTTTTGCACTTAAACACACTCACAAAACACATATGTTGGTTATATAATCAGTTGCTAAACCCGAGTGTAGCTGAATGCATGAGTAACAGCAATGTTAAGTAGTCACTCAAACATTTCTTGAATGTTTTTGCCATCCATTAAAGCAATGTACGGGTTTGTGCAAGGGAATTACAGATCTGGTGGAACTGGAAAGACGGCAGATCTAGAGGTCTGGTTCAGGCAGTTGTTGCTTTGTCACGCACTGGCTCAGTTACACTCTAATTGAACTTCAGGTTCAAAGAAAACTGAAACCAGTTCAACAAAAGAGAACAATGGGTATCATGTAAGCCAGGCGGAGTCATCGTGCTTGTTTCTTTGACTACCTGCTTTGTTGTTAGTCAAGTCAAAATCAATAAATCTTATAGTCATCATAAAATACATTTTCATGATGACTGGACTCGTGTGCAGTTAAACGTTTTGACTGATAGGTGGTGCAGTGGTGACAGATATTGCTTCCTTCAACTGTCTGTTAAACTCTGTTGTGTTATTGTTGTTCCTGCTTATTAAGGGGAGTTAGCAGTGCAGAGATCATACAGGTTTGATTCCCAGGGAACACACATACCGATAAAAAATATAGGGGCAATTTCAATGCAGAAGTTAACCTTACCATGAAAATAATAACTATTTTATGTTTTATGAAGAGTCATCCCTTCTCTATTTGTTGCCTGGTACTATTGCTTCTGGTTTGGGCATTTCAATTCACGAAATCTCCTAAAATGCCTACATGTTTATTTCCCCCTTTTTAAAATGGAAAACTTGTGTAGGCTATAGACTGATATTTGTCTGAACACTAGAATTGTCTATTGAACAAATGCACTGCAAGTTTCTTTAGAAAAAAAACATCCAAGCATCGGCCTATAGCGTTATCAATACATATTGTGTTTTTAGTTTTGGAAAAGCCTAGATTAATAGAAACCGTTACAAATAGCTAATAGCTACAAATTGTTTTATTAATTGTTCAATTACTAATAAAACAACGTATAATAACCGCAAACAAGGTGGAATATTAATTAATATAGAAGAAAATAAATTTGCTTTGAGAGTTAGTATGTAGATCACAAATCAGGACTGTACGTGCAAATGTTTACAATTTTGAGTCATGTCTAGTACTCAGGTCTATTGGCCTACAGCCCTACACAGACAACTTAATTAATTCATGCACACTACTCTATAGTTAACCCATAAAACATTGATCCAAGTCATGAATTCATGCACGAACTCCTTACGGTATATTATAAACATACATTAACAGCTACGTAAAGGCTTCGTCGCGAGCTATATACTAATCAGCAGAATAAACAATACGTTGTTATTATTAGTCGTATCATATATCGATTATAAAAGCCAGTCAGTATCGATAAACACTTACTTTGCTTTTACGCAACAATTTTGGCAAGCAATGGGGATCTAGAGAAAGTCTAGCGTCTGTTTTATATGAATCCGGTCCTTGTGGGCGGGGCCGATGTGAACTCTGTGCATACTGATTGGTTGTGTGGGCGGGACGAGGGTGGAGTAAACTCTACATACTGATTGGTTTGAGTGGGCGGGGAGATCGCTTGTTCGACGTTCTCTGGATGCTGATTTGCTTAGAGGACGCGTTTGGACCCGCCTTCATGCAAACGTTGGTTTTCTTACAGTCAAACTCACCAAATAAAGTAAAAGACAGCAATGAGAGCAAAATTTGAATAAATAATAACAGGACTATAAAAATAAAATAAAATATTGCTCCGAACTTGTTTATTTATCTTATGAATTAATGAATGTATGTATTTATTCAGGTGAAATGTGATCTGGACATATAATTAAGACATCATTAGGCTATCATGGGGTAGCTTTTCACTTATCAAAGGAGTGTCTTCTTGGCAACCTGTGATGCGATTTTCCAGTGTAGCCTACTGTATTTAAAAGGTGTTCTTGAATAGTAGCTATCATTTGAATATAAATGTAAATGTAATGTAAATAGTCTCCACAAGTAGGCCTATATGCATTCTTTCTAGTTAATAATCTTAAAATGTGTTCCTAAAGAATTCCTTAATTATGCTGTACACCAACTAAGGTAAGGGGGGGCATCAAATTGTAACCCAACCTGACCCCCCATAAAGCTTCTTTGTATAAATCCTTTTTAAATACAGAAAGAATATATTTATTGTTTTGTTTATTTATCCTTTAATCAGGCTTCAAAGCCAAACACCTATACCCAGCTTTGTTTATTCTAGTGATCTTTGTCATCATTGTGTGATTAGCCAGTAAATGACAAAAGCTGGAATTGAGTTTTGTCAGATCAAAAGCTATGACTGAAAGGCAAAAGGGGAATTGATGTTTAATGTATAAATATAAAGCTGGAACTGGAAAAGCTTAAAAGCAAAAGGATGTCTGCCATAATGAAATGTCTATAGCAAATCTGACTTGAGTAAATCAGACTCAGTCACATATAAACAGATGGGGCTGAAACATTTTAATATAGCACTTTCTGAATGTTATTCATTAATAGTTTGTAAGGATGTGTTCTCTATATTAATGCAATATTACACTAGTAGGAGTGTGCAGATAGGAAGCATATTTAGGCCACATGTGAAAATCATCTGTCACATCTGGCCTAGATGTGGAATGGCTGAACATATGTGGGCCAAATATGGGCCATATTCGTAACTTTAGAAATGGCTGGAATGTTCAATTGGTTCACATCTTATTTTTTGATATATGGCCCAGATAACAACAAACACATGAGAGTCACACATGTTTAAGATATGGCACACAGTGGGAAACATCAACTTGTGGCAGCACCTTTCTCTTCTTTCCTCATAACTTTTCATGTTCAGGTAAGTGATGTTTTGACATTTTAGTTATTTTATTGAAACGTGTAGCATTTTGTGTCGGTATTGCATGTGATTAAGGATTTTGTAAATTGTTTAATTGAAAAAGCTATCAAATTCGCAAAAAAATGTGGGGTTTCCTCAGCGATATTGGTTTAATGATGAAATAAAGCTCATTTGAAAAATCAGTCTAAAAATGCACTCTCCACTCTCCAGACAGATTAAACTAATACATATTTTACAGTGCAGGTTTTGTCTTTTAATTGTTATTTAAATTCTTATGTGAATGCCTTACGGAGAAAATCAGTGTTTAAATGAAGTATGCAGTAATATAAAAGATGTCTAATTTCAGTATATACTTTTCAGATTTGCCTTCAAATGATCCCCGCAGACATTGGGAATAACCCCAGAAGGAGAACTGTTAAAGGAGTAAATGATGTTTATTTTAATAAATTTATTAGTGATGTAACTAGTTTTAGTGTACAAAAATGCAAGATATAGCCTCTTTAAATGCTACATATTATTAAAAAAAACTGCTTACAAATGAATAAAGAGTACCTGTAGATATTTGAGTACATGTAACATGACAAAAGCAAATGATTTTGAATACATTTGTGTAGTTGAGTGTTTGATTTGCTAGAGGGTTAAAATGGCTTTTGCATAATCTGTAATAAATAAATAAATTTCGTGAATCAGTGTTTCTGTTTAATATTGTTTGATTGTGTTTATGGAATATTTTAAATAAAAAAAATTGTGTGGTGTAAATATGGTTAAATTCTGGGAGAATGCTGGCTTCTGGTCTATCAGCCACATGTGGCCCACATAAGGGCCGTCAGTCCTTTACTGAACTCAGCCAAACAGAAAGAGACAGAAACTGTTAAAGGCAGCTCACCAACAATGTGTTAATTGTCGTTCAATAACTGGTTCTTTTCATTCACAAACGAGATGTAACCAGACCTGTCATTCGTTCACGATCGAGACGTACCAGTTCGTCTAACATTCACGATTGAGATCTCTCTCATTCAGACTCAAAAGCAACTCGGTCAGTGAAGGGTATAGGGCGTATACGTTCAATTCATTCAACAAATCACATGCCCCATCACGTCTCATTATCAAAGACTTTTGGCTCGAGGTTTAGTCATTCTTTGACAGTATGAAACAGTGGTTCACTGAGCTGCGCGTGCATAAGCATTCTTATTATTGATTCTTAAAAGTTAAATTGAGATTGATGTAAAGTAAGAATAAAGTTCTATCACATGTACACCCATGTGCAGATTGCAGTGCACGCGTTTCATATGACACGGCTAAAACGAATAATTTGTTATAGATGTAATGCAATGTGTATACATGATTTAAGGTTCAAAAACATTGTATTTTCCACATACCGTGCATGTTTGTATCTCCTCTTTGCCCCACCTCTCTGAAACGCGCGAATATTTTACAAAGCTCATGGCTCTGAAAAGCGAGGTGTGCTATGATTGGCCAGTTAACCAGTGCGTAGTGATTGGTCGAATACTGCAAGCGTGTGACGGAAATGTAACGTCTCTTACCATATTTGGAACATCAGGTTCTAAAGCAATTGTACTGACAGGTACGCCCACCTTACTTGCGTATACATTTGGGCGGTCTTAGTCAAATCATACCACGAACTGATGTAGATTTGTGGGGGTGTGGTTACATGAGGCGTTTCAGGCAGGTCTGGGTGAGGATTCGTTTTTAGAACGTTTACTTTTGGAAGACAAGTAAATTAGATACTGTTTAGGCTACTTATCACACCAAACAATGAAGAAAACAAATTATGTACAGATTATGTGAAATGTGTTTACAACCTTATATAACTACACAACCTCATATGACAACATCACTTCCCCTACCATGGTACAGTAATACAATGATTATTTTTGTAACAAGGGTACTAAACAAGATAAAACATCAATAAAAAATTACTTTTAATTCTTGAAGTTTCTATTAGTTATGGTTCGTGCAGGGAACACTCGAGAGACATAGATAATCCAATATACTTTTAATATGATCCATGATTAAGACGACACAGACAAGCACACCACCATTTACATAAACATAAACAATACCAGACAAAGAACTGAACTAAGGAGAGAACTTAAATAAGACAGATAATGAGGGGTAGACAGGTGATGGGAATTAGTAATGTCCATATGATAGGGATCAGGTGAGACGGGTGCAAAGGATTATGGGAAGTGTAGTCCAGTGGTAAATGAGGGCAGACGGTGGACCGTGACAATTACTGTTTATGCAGTTTTTATTTGTAGTTAAAATCTTAACAGATCATTTAAAGTTCCAGTGAAATTAAAAATGACCGTTTATATTTTTTCATGAAATACTGCAGCGTTTATAGTAAATGGTCATTTTCTTTTTAAAATTCATGTACCCTCATAATCTTCAATTAAAATCTGAAAATGCACTTCCGCCCTGAAATGACTATCCATCTCAAATAACGTAAATTAAACAGCTTGGGCAGAGCATCCGTTAACTCCTCCCGTTTAACTGTCAGTCTGCTGCCAGTTTCATTTCAAAATCAATGCAACAGCTGTTTTTACACATCCAATCAATTCGCAGGGAAAAACGCAAGCCACGCCCACTATTTTTCTCCTTTGAAATTCCTTTTCACTCGGAAATGTGTCAGAATATTTAAATAAAAACGATGGCAAATTCCGGTTCACTTTAAAGTAGGCATGAAACGGAAGTGGCAATTGTTTTTTCTTCCATATCGTGACGTATAACCGAATGAAACAACTTCTAAAATGAGAAAAAAATGTAGGGCGGGACTTGATTTCGTTCATCGAGTACTGATTGGATCATTAAAAATTGGGTGTTGCCAACAAAATGGTGTCAGATTTGTAATCCGGGCTGCGTTCAACCCCGACAAAACGTTACAAAACGTTTTTTAAACGTAAATGGTGGTGCGGTTGAACACCCTGTTGTGATGACGCAAGACTTGAACTATGGCAGCTGAGAAGGCCATTCTTTGTGTTCTTTTTGAAGAATTTTCGGAGCCTGATGAAATCGGTATAAATACGTGTTGAATACTGCAAAATACATATCTTCTAATGTCTTCAATTGTTGCGTATACCGAGCTGCAGCGGACACATTTGTAAACGACTTTACTTGGACCCATTGTGCGAGCTGTCTCTTTAATACCGCGTGGGTTATATACATGTTGCTGCTGATTGGGCTGACATTCTTGGCACACCCACCAAACAAGAGAAAACGTGTCTCAAACCCTGTTGCACACCATTGCAAACCGCTTCCAGGTAACGTGTCGTTCAAACCGGAAACCGTAGCAAAACGTTGTGCACCGCCGGCAGAGATGGGCACAAATGCATCAAAAAGTATTTAGTTACAAATTACAAATACTTACTCATAAAATCTATTTAAATAAAATACAAAATACTGCTGTGAAAAATGTATTTCATTAAAATAATTAGTAATAATTAGTAATTAGTCATTTGAAAATACAAAAATATATTTTTTTACAAGCAATCATTTAAAGTGTGAGAGTAACAGTGGAGTTAGATTCACAGAAAAAAAGTTTTCTAACAGCAGTCCATTAAACACTCCGATTTTAGCAACACACTTACATAAACGTAGGCCTTCACGTATTATTAGCATTATTGATTTATCTCATTCTCCCGCGCCCAAAGTCCGTTTACGGAAGTCGTGCCACTCGGCGGCCATGTTTGCAACGCCTCTGGGCAGTTAATATCAAGTCCACTGTCCTATCTACTTTAATGGGGGAAGGCAGATATTTTTAAAATCGCTGGCAAAAATCACAATTAAACAGCATATGTCCTATCAATAATCAGACCTGACATATACTGTACCGTAATTTGGGTTTGCTAAACTTAAATTGCCCTAAAAATCACATTTTTTGAGATCGCTTCATCTACTGATCATGCGCACAGTGTGGCAAGCGCCTCACGAGAGCCCCGCCCCAGAGAATCGTCAGTCAATACTAGTGCTGTAGTACTCGAGTCCGGACTTTTATGATCTCGGACTTGTCTCGGACTTGGTCATTGGTCTCGCCAAATGTTCTAGTCGGTCTCGACCGAGTCCAGATATATATATTTTTTCTCCTTCAAAACAAAACATTGATAGAGCATGCTTCTTGTGATCCGAAAACTGTTGCCGACTCTCGACTCAAGAACGAGAGCCGCGCGTGTTCATAAGTTCTCTCTTCACACAGCAGTTCAGTTCAGTGTGTGCTGTTGGTGTAACTAAATAACTCCGGTATATTGGTTCAAGTCCTCGGGACTGTCATGCACGCCAGAAAGTGAAGAACTGAATTAATTTGTGGGTAATATTAAGTGTTTACGGGAGACGCTAAACGCGAACAATTCAGGTGAACTGGTTCGACCGGTTCACTTAAAAGAATGAACCGGTTCAAATGAACGATTCGTCCGCGGCGCGAAATGAACAGCATCAATAATTCAACAGGCACGATGTCAGCGAGCAGCGGCGTAATAACATTTGGTTTTATAAACAATAAAGAATTTATCGACAGTGCGCTTAAAAGGAAACTTTTTGCAACAAAACTTTCTCCGAAACCTGTGGGACAACATCCAATTTTGTAAGAAACCTGCAAAGGCATCACAAAGAGAGGTAAGTTAATGCCTTGTTTCAGAGTTAGCATTGCATTTGAATATTTTTAGAAAGTAGTTAGGAGT
Source organism: Triplophysa rosa (assembly GCF_024868665.1). NCBI lineage: Eukaryota > Metazoa > Chordata > Actinopteri > Cypriniformes > Nemacheilidae > Triplophysa > Triplophysa rosa. The sequence continues at coordinate 36,877,553 of NC_079890.1, forward strand.
TTAGAAAGTAGGGCTTAAAGATAAGATTGATCGTATTTTTATTGTCATTGCGATATGAACATGTTATTTAAGTATGGGCACCGAAACGTGCTATCGAACACGCACGGGCAGGCACACACACACACACACACACGCACGCACGCACGCACGCACGCACGCACGCACGCACGCACGCACACACACACACACGCACGGCTTTGGTTAACTATCCCCGTGGGGACAGTTCATAGGCGTAATGTTTTTATACTGTACAAACTGTATATTCTATCCCCTATCTCTAAACCTAAAGATCATAGAACACTTTTTGCATTTTTAGATTTGTAAAAAATATTGTTCTGTACAATTTATTAGCTTTTTTGCCCCAGGGGACCTCAATTTTGGTCCCCACGGTGACACGAGTCCCCATGTGTTGGTGTGTATTCAGGTTTAGGTCCCCACCGGGATATACAAACATGAACACACACACACACACACACACACACACACCTACACACACACACACACACACACAAAGGTGTTAAAAAGTTCCTTATAAAAGTGTGGGGGGTGTTTGGTTACTTTGGGGGACACTAAGTCATAAGTTCAAGAATGGGAACATATTCAAGTGTTTGCTGGTTATTTGTTACATTTTCTATTGGCAGAATAGGATTGTTACACTTCAATAAAAAAAAGTGAAGTTACACTTTGGCTTTGTGACTTTAGTACTATACCTAAAGTAAATAAAATTACCTTATTTTAAGGTCAAATAAAATTGTCTTTTTGATCATTACAAACAATAATGATAATAGAAGATATGCTGTCTCTTGCATCACAAAAATTCTCAATAGTTAAGTATGTGGTCTTGTAGTCATGATTTTTTTCTGTCTCTGTCTTGACTGTCTCAGTTGGACTCGGTCTTGACTTGGAGTCGAACCTCTTTGGACTTGGACTTGACTTGGACTCGAACCTCTTTGGACTCGGTCTTGACTTGGACTCGAACCTCTTTGGACTTGGACTTGTCTTGGACTCGACAACGGTGGACTTGACTACAGCCCTAGTCAATACTGATTGACGATTGGCTCGTATCGCTGGAGGGCGAACTTCCTTCGCTAGAGCAGCCATATTGAACGTTGCATTCCTCCCCATTAATAGTAATGGCAGTGGCTCATCTTGTTAATATTAATATCTTTGCCGCGACCCACCCGTAACTATTCAGAATGTTATTTTTTGTTACTTGAACCACCTTCCCACGGATATAACTGCGAAGTCAAACGCACTTAATAACAGACAGGTCTGACTCGGTTGAAAAAACAATAAAAACTTCTAATTCAGCTAGTGGGTGGGTCACCCGCGCTTTGACTCTCATCCAGGTGCACTATGATCGTCCGTTCATTTTTGCTATTATTTACAGGAATAACATTAATGTTTTGTCCTTATAACACAAAATGTCAAATAACAAATTTTTGTAATAGGAAAATACTAATTACAAAATACTCAAAAGTAATTAAATACATATTTCAAATACATGTCATTAAAATACTGCCCATCTCTGCGCACCGGTTTGAGCTTGAACGTGCCCCAGTATTCATCACACCTGAAAAGCACTTCAGAAACATTTGTTTAACAAATGCATGTGCCACACCCAAGTAAAAGCCTCTTTACATGGTTTTCCTGCGAGGACGTGACCATCTGGCCATGAGTTAGGAAAATTAAAAGGCTATTACTGACACCATTTATTAATGGCAACATAAGTATATTAACTACAATACAATATAACAGCGCACAAATAGAAACACTGAAGTAACTAAAAAAATTTAATTAAATGTAATTATTTAAATTAATATACAAAAAGTCGAGTTTATTCTTAAAGTGAGTCTTTATTTTATCTTGGTTTTCAGTATTTGTTATAGTGTGTGAAAACCTTGCTAAAGTCTCTTTTTTTCTCATTTACTGTTTTTTTTACATAAAATCATCCTAAATAATGTAAAGAACAAATATAAACTTGATATCTTTATTGNGACTCTCATCCAGGTGCGCTATGATCGTCCGTTCATTTTTGCTATTATTTACAGGAATAACATTAATGTTTTGTCCTTATAACACAAAATGTCAAATAACAAATTTTTGTAATAGGAAAATACTAATTACAAAATACTCAAAAGTAATTAAATACATATTTCAAATACATGTCATTAAAATACTGCCCATCTCTGCGCACCGGTTTGAGCTTGAACGTGCCCCAGTATTCATCACACCTGAAAAGCACTTCAGAAACATTTGTTTAACAAATGCATGTGCCACACCCAAGTAAAAGCCTCTTTACATGGTTTTCCTGCGAGGACGTGACCATCTGGCCATGAGTTAGGAAAATTAAAAGGCTATTACTGACACCATTTATTAATGGCAACATAAGTATATTAACTACAATACAATATAACAGCGCACAAATAGAAACACTGAAGTAACTAAAAAAATTTAATTAAATGTAATTATTTAAATTAATATACAAAAAGTCGAGTTTATTCTTAAAGTGAGTCTTTATTTTATCTTGGTTTTCAGTATTTGTTATAGTGTGTGAAAACCTTGCTAAAGTCTCTTTTTTTGTCATATACTGTTTTTTTTACATAAAATCATCCTAAATAATGTAAAGAACAAATATAAACTTGATATCTTTATTAACTGAGCAAGACCATGTCAGAGATTGAAATTATAGTGAAATTAATAGCTGAAATCAAATTTTGATGCTCGTTATCTCAGAATTAGATTTTAAGACTTTAGCCTGGTTTTCACAAACTGGGTTATATATTTTAAATATATATATTAACATATATCATTAACAACAATAAACACATCTTTCTGGCTATCATGGTGCTTCTAATCTCATAATTAGATAATGTGATTTTATCCTGGATTTCACATCTTACATTTAAATAACACAGATTTTGTCCTATCTTATGTTTGTCTTAACCTGTCGGCTTATCTGATGACCATCATAAATACAGCTACATATGATCCCTAGCAAGGTCGCTGTGGTTTTTGCAAATCCTTCCAAAACTCTACTTGGTCTCTTAAACTTTGTGTAGTCGTGGCGATGAGTTTGGAATATCGGCAGCGGTCATATTTCACAGGGAATACGTGAAACAGGTCTCTTCTTGATGGATACGTCAGTGATATTCCTAAATGCTTCATGCACATTCCTAAATAGACGTCCTCTATGTAAACTGCTTTGACGCGTTTGGCTGCTTCAACAAGCTTCTTTGGCAGATCCAAAGAGAGCACGTACCCCAAACCCAGAGCGTAGGGTGGATACAAAGCTGGGGCGTAAACACTTTTTGGAAGGTACCATTTAGAGCGAGGGTCCCTCACTACCATACCACCCCTAGTCACAAGTCCAGTCATATAGTTCTCGGTTGGCGCCGACAGAAGCATTTTCACTAAGTTGTTGACGTTGAGAAATATATCAGAGTCGACCTTCATGGCATAAGAAGCGTTCTGACAGTATCGAGCTAACCATTCAAGCATCACCATAGTCTTAATGGTGAGATTATGGTAGCTGTCCAAGAAATCGCATTGCAGGATATCATGATACCTGGCGCTTTCCTCCAGCAATTGTTTTTTGAGCTTTGTGTTTTCCTCGGAGCTTGATGAACCCAGCAGAAAGAACACGCTCACCACCTTGTCCTCCACCAATTTCTCCATACCCCACGTTGCACGGATGGCATCCCGGGCGGCCGTGTTGCCTGAAGCTACTGGCACCATCAAAACCACAAAAGTGTTTTCCTTCCGACATTTCTCGGGCTCATTTGTAACAAAATGATACTTCTGCGGATAATTCACGTAATATAGGTCAGAAAGCCTCCAAGACTGTGATTCGTTGCTTGTGGTAAATGTCTCAGAAAGAAATCCAACGGTTGATGCCCAGGTTTCTATTAATACATGGGGATCAATGTAGTAAAACAGCAACAGGACCAGCAAAGGGATGGAGAAGACGCATGAACACAGAGATCTGCTCTTAACTCCAAATTCAAGTCTTTTCACATGTCTATATGTAAAGATGCAAAGAAACAAAAAGCTTTTAGTTATGCTATACAAGTATGAACAATTAAATGAAACAAACTTGACTGTACAAACTCTTTCAAAGATATTGTGACTATTTGAAACTCATATATCCATTAATATGTATTATGCCTTTAATATCCAAAATTAATATGGAAGTGGACACTTTAAAACAAAACAATTTACCTTTGTTCCCCATTAATGCAAACGTTCTGCACCATCTTTCTGCTGTCAAGCAACTGTCCAAATATGAAGCATCATCAACCTTTCCCATGCGCCTGAGGACAAATCTACTCCTTACAAAGTGAGTCCAACCTTTTTATTTTTGAACTACCTGTTCTTCCGCTCTGCAACGCTACAGTGAAAGCCATTCCAGCATAAACATGCAATTACCCTGTTCCATGTGCGTTTCACTTAACAGACATATAATTTATCCAGCGCAGGTTCTCCCAGCCTTTCGCAGCACACCTTTACCAGGATGTTTAGTGCCTTACATCTGGTAACCACAGTAAAATTCCCAAAGATGTAAAACCCCTGTGGCCGGTTGGATAAACTACATAGACTAGTGTTACAAACCAGTCATCTAGTTTTTTTTCTTCAAGACTGGTCGTAACGTTTTTTTTAGTCAGTTATATAAAAATTAGTCGATTGGTCTAATAGAAATCTGAAAAGTAAGACTTATCAGTTCTAACTGTTAGTCAGTGAGAATAGTTGTTATGACAGTCTTAACTTAGCGACTGTGTTTATGCAACTGGCCCCTCGAGAGGTACCGTACGCTCCTCCATAAACGTAATAATAGGCGTCATGATTTTAACAGCATACACAGTCCATTATGACATAGTAAAATATCTTGAAATGACCTCTGAGGTAAATCCATTCAAAAGCCAGCGATCGGGCTCACAGGCATTTTAATGTTTGTCTTGGATCAAATTACTGTGGCTGCTTTCAACGAAACATGTAAATGTGGTCACAGGTAGACAGGTTCTTTATCATTCTCAATAGGATCATCACAAACCTATTGTGGCATTATTATATCGCCATATTGAAAAAGACAATATAGATATAGATATAAAGGAGAGGCAGACTTGACGTGAAGCCTTTACAAACAAGTGCACCCCATTTAACTATATTTGAAATCTTTTTAATGTTGGTATACCAAACAAGCACATGTGACGTGTAAATGGAAATTGGATGTCGATATAAAAGATACGTTATTTATAAAGGTATTAATCATGTTAAGGAAACGAGTTAACTTAGTGAAAGGTTTAATAATGCCAAATGAAAAATGCCAATTTTCTACGTTTCAAAGCAAACCTTATGAAGTACAAGAATATACAATAGGAATAACGTACAACTCAAAGACACAACATTATTTTAATCACATTACACATTATGAAAAAACACACATGAACTCAAATATAGTAATCGTAAATGTCATCATTTACATTTTCATGTTTAACTGGAAAGTATTATAGCATCAGTATCTCTGTAAACTATAGAAGAAAAACAAGGGCATAACTAGGAAGGTAAGGTAACTGAATACATTTAAACAAATAGTTTAAAAAAAAAAAAGGAAAACAAATGGCGTTCATTAGCATAGGGCTGCTGCATAATGTTGCTACCCTCAGAGCACATCTTCAGGTCAATGATTTGAAGTAAACTGAAATGTCAAATGCGAGTTGTTTCTCTTCAGCTAACCTGTGTTAAACAGCCCATATAAAAGAAAAATACAGATGAGATCTTAAAGGAACAGTTCACCCAAAAATGAAAATTCTGTCATCATTTACGCACCCTCCGATTGCTCCAAATCTGTATACATTTCTTTATTTTCTGCTAAACACAGAGAAAGATATTTGGAAGAATGTCAGTAACCAAACTGATCTCATCACACATTGGCTCCCATAGTATTTACTTTCCCTACTATGGCAGTAAATGGGGGATGAGATCTGTTTGGTTACTGACATTCTTACAAATATCTTCCTTTTTGTTCAGCAGAACAACAAAATATATACAGGTTTGGACCTACCTGAGGGTGAGTAAATGATGACAGAATTTTCAGTTTTGGGTGGAACTATCCCTTTAATAATTTCATTTACAATGGGATTAAATGGAGAGCCTCCTGCTTTTCAGATATTTCTCTTGAGAAAAAGAGTCCTAAAATGTCACAAATGTCTCTGAGTTTCAGAAGAGAACTCAACAATGTCTCAAACTGAGCTCAGATTTGTCAAGTCTGCAATCAAAAGTCAATATTATTCAAGATCTCAATATGAACTCAAACATTTCTCATCAAATTGACCCAAATCCAGATTACAAACTACATTCATTTTACACCTCCATACTGTGACTGTATTTTTACAATGGTCTCATCTGTTTTTATTTTTCAATTTTAGGAGAAACATCTGAGACTAAGTTGATACATAAAACACAACTGAGAACGCCATCAAATCTCATTTCCACATTTCCTCTGCGATTAGTCCTTAGTTCTTTTTTTGAGACTCATAAAGTCAGTTTCCTTTAGAAAAGATGTCAAAAACAGTTTTGTATAACAGTCTAGGTGTCTTGACGCATCACCGTCCTTGCGTAAGCTCTTAATGTCCGCAGTGTTTGGCCAACTCTTTCTGGAGATCCTCTTTAGCACTGGCATCTATGCCTGCTTGCTCCTCCTTACGAATCATTTCACGTTCACGCTTGAGCTCGTGATACGATCGAGAAAACACGTGGAAGATCGATGTAGCGGGAAAAGCCATAATGAGGATGCCACTCAGTATGCTGCTAAAGGCCACCACCTGACCGGGTATGCTGTGCGGTACCATGTCACCATAGCCCACTGTCGTCATGGAGATGATCGCCCACCAATAAGATGCGGGGATGCTACTGAAGCTGTGAGGGCCCGTGGCTTTGTTCTTCGCGAATTCTTTCTCTGATAGGTGGACGAGAGGCGAGAAGAGAGCTACGGCAACACAGATGAAGAGAAGCAGAAGTCCGAACTCTCGCATGCTCCGCTGCATGGTCAAGCCCAGAGTCTGAAGGCCCAGGGAATGACGCGCCAGCCGCATCACATACAGGATCCTAAGGGCACGTGTGAGACGCAGGATTAAACCCAGCTTGTCTAAATATCCGTGACCCGCTCCGGCGCTTCCGTGAAGCTCTGCTTCCTCCGTTTCATCTTTATCGACCACCAAAGAGATGTAGTATGGCAAAATAGCTATTACGTCTATGATGTTGAGTGGATTGCGTACGAACTTCAGTTTGCTTTCAGCCTGTAAGAAGCGCAACACAAACTCCAGAGAGAACCAGGCCACACACACCGTCTCCACTATGAATATGTTGCGGCGCTTTTCTGAGCATTCACCCTGTGAAAGGACAAAGAGCAAAAATCAGATACAACAACAACAGTAATATTTGTTTGGAAAAGTTCAAAATTATTTTCTTTATCCGATAACCTGGAACCTGAAGTTTTCATGTGTCTTGTCATCCTGTCAGTCTCTCACATAGCTGTTGGATGACTTTGTCACTCCTCATGTTTGATTTTATTTTTGAAATTCAAAGACACTGGACTGAAATGGCCACGATACATCAAGAAATGCTGCTTAAAGTCCCTGTGAACCGGAAGTTGCGATCGCTTTTACTTCCGTATTCTGACGTATTTCCAAGTAAAAAGGAATTTCCAAGGAGAAAATTTGTGGGTGTGGCTTGCGTTTTTTACTGCGAATTGATTGGATGTATAAAACAGCTGTTGCATTTTGAAATGAAACTAGCAGCAGACTGACAGTTGAAGGGGAGGACTTCACGGCTGCTCCGCCCAAGCCGTTTAATTTACATCGTTTGAGATTGATCGTCATTTCAGGGCGAAAGTGCATTTTCAGATTTTAACTGAAGATTATGAGGGTACATGCATTTTAAAAAGAAAATGACCCACTTTGATAAGCTATTTACTATAAACGCTGCAATATTTCATGAAAAAATAAGCATTGTCATTTTTCATTTCACAGGGACTTTAAATTAAAAATTTGCAATGGTCTCATCATTTTTTCCACGGCTGTATATATACTAGTATAAAAGTATAGATTTTGTGTACTAACCCTGCTGTCGTGATCAGACATAGTGCTGATGCAGAGGCTGATCACCGTCACGGCAATCATGATCACAGAAAAACACGCAAAGACCTTCCCGAGCCATCCCGAATGAGGGTTATCCACGACCTCCTGTAGCCATCTCATGACCCCGAGGAAGCCCTTTTCCCGTGCCTGAGGTCTCTGTGGAGCCGACCTCTTCTTCCTCCTCTCTTCCTCCTTTCTCTTCCTCTCAGCCACTTCCTCCACACGTGACAACATCCTCCGTCTGCAGCAGCGCTCCATGTGACCAGGCTCGATGCCCCAGTAAGCAAGCTCATCCGACAGGGACACGGCACACACATGCCGCAGCAGTCTGAGTTTCCCTGCCGCCAGAAAGTTTAGGATCACCCGGAAGGCAGCCGAGCTGCGGTCGAAGAAGAATTCTCGCCCGGTCTCATCGTAGTCGTCGCAAAGCCGGGTGATGTCATCCGAGGAGCTGCAGTGACGTAACTGTCCCAAACGAGAGAGGGGAAATTGCTCCAGTGTGCTCCAGGGGAACGTGTAGCGATCCCCTCCGACGTTGATGAGGGCCAGTTTACTGTGGTCAACGTCTCTGGGGGCCAAGGTGTCCGGGAGTCGCTGGGCCCGTTGAAAGTACACGCCCTTGATGGTTTTGGTCTCAGGAATGTATGTGAAGTAGAGATCAAGACTGCTGTCGTCTGTGCTGATTGACAAGTTGCTGAAGTCATGGTTGGCATTGCTGATGATTGGCATGGTGGCATTTGGGCATGCGAGTGAGTGGAATGATAATGATTTCTGTGGTTTTGAAGCTTAAAGACTGGAGCTGGCACAGCACTGTGGTCAAAAAGCATTATATTAGAGAAATCTGAATTATCAACATCACCATCAACATGTTTCCATCATCAGATTACTTTACTGATGTGTGAGCGCAAATGAATGCATGTTCACAAAAATGACAAAGAAAATATTTTATAAATTTTTTATAAACACATTTTGATCACAAAATAAACTTTGACTTGTCATTTGAATAAATACGTAAAACGAAACCAAAACCGCTCACTTCCAAAAAAGTAGTAGCTGTAAAATTAAGCAATTCTGGTATCAGATTATAATATTCACGTATTATGGTATTTAAGTGTACTTCAAAGCACTAAAGAATACTATTCCACATGTTCCTGTGACTTAAATGGTAGATCATACTTGCAACGCCATATTTTAAGGTTTCAAGGAAACACAAACTGATGCAATGCATCACTTAAAGGCACTAAATGTTGATAATCATCAGCCAGATGTGTAAAAGGAATATTGTACAGTGGTACCATGACCAAAAACATGACATTTCATTGATACTATGTACCAAACCCATGGTAATATATATATATATATATATATATATATATATTTACAAGTAAACAATAGAAGTAGGTTACAAGTAAACAACAGAAGTGGAACATGGTATTTGTGATGTTGACCATGTAGTAAAACACTGCAAGGGTCATTTTCAGTACAAAATTAAATATTAAATGACTTCCAAAACATTAAATATTCATATGTAGGTCAATGTAAACAATAGTTAAAAAAGCAAAACCACCACTCACCTTTTTTGATAACATAATAAAATGTAAAGCGCTTGTCTACATCAAACAAGACCGTTAAGCAGCATCCTGAGAGTTTGGACAGATGAAAGGATAAAGTTGCAGACGGTCCCATCCGGAAGCATGTGTGGTGGTGAAGCATGAGCTCTTCATTCTCTGCGCGTTCACAAATAATCTTATACAGATCACACCGAATCCTATCAAACGGGAGCTCGGGTGAAAAAAGCTCTGTGCTAGAGGAATAACAGCGATTATCTAACTGCAGTGTCTCTGAAAACCTGCTGCTGTTTATCCCGTTCACTCTCCACGTATTAAACGCCGAAGTGTGCGCGCGCGTGGAGCTGCGCGAGAAGTCGCGCGCACCTGCAGCTTGAACTTTCGGAGTTACTCTTTTGATTCGATTGGCAGTTGATTTAAATAGACTTTAGGTAAACACACTTATATAAATGAATAAAAATATTTATATTAATAGCTAAATATTTTTATTGACGGACAATGAAATCGATTTTCTTTTCATTTAAATTGATTGTATTCGTCTGTGTTGATATTGTAACAGAACCCAGTCACATAGACTGTATGTTTTATTTCAGTATATCGCTGTTTTAGGTTTGAAACAGTGACTTTTGTTATTTTATGAAAATTAATTATTAATCAACATAATTAGATGATATAGCCCACATGTAACATAATGATTTACATTATTTTCCAGATCAATTGTTTATTCCAAGTATGATTGAACACATTTTATCATGTCGATGTTGTCTTCATTTGATAAAAGCCGTGCTTTGCATAGGGTGAATTTTTAAATGTGGTCTCTGTAATGTATGACCTCTTGTGGCTTTGCTTTATGTAAATTCTGTGTCCTTAGCTCTTGATTCACAGACTAATGAATATCAAGGCTTAGCTTTAATCTCATGTAGACAGATGATAGTGAACCTGTGGCGACTCTCATTGCTGGATCTGGCCACCTGACAACAGCTGCTATCCAAAGAGTCCTGAGACATTTGGTATATGGAGAACGTCTTTACTCCACTGTAATCAAGTTTGTTTGTCATGTTAAACCTGTTCTTAAACCAACTCTCAAGTTACTTGTAATTGGATGAACTGGGCAGACGAGAAACATGAGAACCTTATAAAGTGTTTCAACATCAGGGTCTACTTACATATTGCATCTAAGCTTTCCTCCAACTGCCCAATTTGAAATATCTAAAACCTGTAAAACCAGAATCATTAAGAAAGAAATGTGTGTGAGAAAATCTGGACGTCACATTTGTGAGAAAATAAAGCTGAAAAAATCTCATAAAAAGGTGAGACTTAAACACAGTACATTTATATGGTACACCTTTGCATTTTCTCTCGAATTGCATTATGTACAGTATTTGTAAAACGCTTTCTGTTTGTTTCAGAGTTTAGTTTCTTTTGCAAAAAAGGTTGCGTTTGTTTGCAAAACGCTAGATTTGTTTGTTAAGTTTTGGCACAATTTTCGCTCCATAGGGGGGAAACATATCAAGTTATTCCTACTACTAAACGACTCAGCAGTTGATTGTGACATTTATTATATGGATTTGTGGCTGTTGTTGTCACTTTGAATTAGGGCTGTGCCGATAAACGATATCATATCGAATCGCGATAGAATGTATTTCAAAAACGATGATAAGCTACTGGCATTTTGACTCGATATGGATTAATCTCACAGTCTAACAGAACGCAGAAATAAACGCAACAACAGTCAGTCAGCGTACAGCTTTTATCGCGCGTCAAAGTACAAAGTCCATTTCAAACTGCACTTGGCAAAGAAAACTCGACATGAGGAGGAAAACATTACTGGAAGCGGAAACAAAGGTGAAACTAACCTCAAGTTGTCATCACGCGGTTTATCAAGTGTCTTATTTTGTTTCGCAATCGCCGGTTAAACAAAACAAACTTGAGGCGCAATTGCAAGCGAGTTACTTCGAAACTCAAGCACAAACGTTTTTATATCCATCGTTAACATATCTGCTAACATGAGCTGGTGCTTATGAAACAAACCAGCGCTGCCCTGTACAGATTAGAGATGTAATGAAGTGAGCTTGTGTGCACATTAAAATATTGAACCTTGTATGTAAGATGCTTGCATGATTAAAGAAATGTACTACAGTTTATGTGAGATGTCTTTTTGAAAGACTAAGGTTCACTGAATGCATTGAATGAATCCCACTACTCGAGCAAGACATTATTGCAGCGTTATGTATGTGCGCAGGTGCTGAGCCAATAGCGTTCGAATGGACACAGCAACGGAGCCCTTTCATTGGTTGACTGTAGTGAATGAACACTCCCTTTACTTAAAGGCGCAGTTCTTGAAAATCAGCAGCCACTAGCGTTGTATTATAGTTTTGCAACGAATCTCTGAGTCATTTGCGCACCCCTCCCTTTCGAATTACGACGGTGGCCGCAACAGTAAAAAAAGATGTCGTCTACTGAGACAGCGGATAATAAATAGCAACGCTGTTCAAAGCGTTTGATCTGACAGCGACATAGGCAGTTAGGTGTAAGTTAGTAGACGTTTGTCTCCCCCTTTGTAAAGTCAGGAACAACCGGAGTACGTACCGCAGGGACGGAAAAACATCATTATTCGGAGGTTATATGGCCATTTGTATAAAATGCTAACGTTACCGTTTCAACAAAACAGTTGTTTGGTAAACATTGAAAATGTGGAAACATTGAAAATGTTGAATTATCTTACCAGTCTAGCAGAAAACAGGCAACTTCGGCGTCGCCTTGAAAACATTTGTCTTTCAACAGTGCCTTCCATCTGGTAATAGATACACCGATGTTTATCCTGGATTTCTGCCGCCGTTTGTCTCTAATTCGTCTGGCAGCATCACGTTTGCGCTTCTTTGACGACGGAGATTCACGCTCTGTCGGCGCTTGTGCACAATACGCATGGTCCTCCATTTTATCAAAACTTCTAAGACAGAACAATCAATTGCTTCAGCTAGACGACGACTACTCCTCCTCCTCTCTGTACTACGACTATACTACTTTGTGCGTCTTCACCTCAGTGATGACGCAAGCTGCGTCTAAAAACACACACGAAGACCAACATATACGAAACGCGCTCTGTAGAGCGGTTTGTCCGTTAGAGCTTACTGTACAAAACATGGCTGCGCAACATAACAAATTCCATGTAGATAGGCCCGCTCCCTGTAGATACAACTGGTTTATTCTAAGGTAATAAAAACATAACTTTTCATTACGTAAGGTTTTTATACACATCTAAAGACACAATTTTGTATGTTATATTGCATTTCTTTTAATAGATCATACAAAACATCCCGCACTGTACCTTTAACGAGTCAATTGAGTCAAAATGAGACTGAATGAACTGGTACATGTTGTTTATGGCCTAATATCCTCTGTGTTGCAACACAGAGGATATTAGGTGCATTAATTTAATTGAATTTTAACTGGTTAAAGGTTAACTTTTGTTAATAAACTGTATTTAAAATAGATTCTTTTAAATACAGTTTTTTAATTAAATATATATAGAAATAAATATCGTTATCGATCAATATAGAAAAAAACTATCGAGTTTACTTTTTTGCCATATCGCCCAGCCCTACTTTGAATTATAAATGTTGCAGATTGATCGATTAATGTGATATATAATATCTTGTATGCTTTTCTGCATATTCTTTCTTAATTATTTATTTTAGTAATTTATACAGTATGTTGTGCTTAGAGAGTGGCTATATATACACACATATACAGTATATATATACAGTATATATATATATATATCCTCATTGGAGGCTGAGCCCCCCAATATTGAAAACCTAGAATCGCCCCTGGGTCTAGCTGAATGAATGGTGATGGCATTTAAGGAACTCATCAGAAGAATGTTGACTTTCACAGTTAGTACATGGGACATAAGGGTACAAAAACACAATGTGTATGACCCTGCTGGCCTCCATAACACCTTCACAAGAAAAAGTTTTTTCAGGTGGTCCCAACTAGATGGCCGATGACCCGAACCACACACAACTTGTTTAACTTGAGTGGGTAGCTTGTTGATAGCTGCATTATAAAAATGAAAGTGTTTTAGTCAAATATATATATATTTTTATGTGTTGCAAGGGTTGCCTTAGTTTGGCTTTTTGAACAATGTGTCCAGTAGGTGGAGATGTTGTCTTGGAAATATTTAAAGGGATACTTCACCCAAAAATGATCATGAGTTACTCACTCTCTAGTTGTTCCAAACATGTATACATTTCTTTGTTCTGATGAACACAGAGTAAGATATTTGGACGAATGCCTGGAACCAAACAGTTTTTGGCCACCATTGACTACCATAGTTGGAAAAATTACGATGGTAGTCAAAAGTGCCCCAGAACTGTTTGCGTTCCTACATTCTTCAAAATATCTTCTTTTGTGTTCAACAGAACAAAAAAAATATGAAGTAATTTTTCCTAGTAGTCAATGGGGTCCAAGAACTTTTTGGTTATAAGCATTCTTCCAAATATCTTTCTCTGTGTTCATCAGAACAAATAAATTTATACCGATTTGGAACAATTGGAAGGTGAGTAAATGATGACAGAATATTTATTTTTGGGTGAACTGTCCCTTCAACAAGTGCAAAAGTGACACTCTTGTTTTTCATGCAAGTGCTCAACAAACAACGCTGTGTTTGCTCTGACGATATTTGATTTGGCAAGTGCATGTCAGAGCAATGGGAACCTGTTTTGCATGCAACAGACTGTAAACACAAAACCATTTCCCTGTTATAGTGTACTTTGATTGTCAGGGGAGTCCTGAGGCTACAAATACAACAGTGTCATTGTATGTCAGTATTATTTACCAAGATTAAACAACCCCTATATTAAACAGTGAGATTAGATTGACAGACAGCAGCATTTAAAGAAAAACAGTTCAATCCACGTGACTGTTCTTTGTTGTTGAATAGGAGATAATGTCCTGTTTACTAAGGCAGTGTAATATAAGAATTTTTTAAAATGTATTAAAACCTTTAATCTTACAATGAAAATGTACAGTATTTAACTTTTCAAATGACTCAAAAAACATTACACTTAAATCTTTCATGGCTAATGTTTTCTTATATCTGAATTTGGGGTGTTACAATGTACGGATGTTAAACAATAATCATGATCATTGAAATTGTGTTAATATACATATAATAATATAAAACCGTCAATTATAATAACTTGTTTAGCAGTGTCAGAACTAATACCAGTGGATATAAAGAGTGTGTACATGCTGAATTAGTTTTATCTGGATAACCGTAATCCGTCCTGCAGGGGTTTTGGACCTCCTTAAGAGGAATGGGTATATCATCTGGTTTAAGATCCTTCAGGCTGTCTCTGACCTGTTGAAACATGAATGAACGTTTTTAGAAATAGATTAGCTATTTACTTTGAAATTTGGCTATATTGAGGTGATTTGTTGCACGAATGTTTTTGTGGGTCCATACCCTCTCAACCTCTTTGAACACCCTCAACAGGTTCCTCCCCAGAGCTTTTGTGATGTCCTCATCTGTCCAGCCACGCCTCAGAAGTTCAGCCACCAGGTCAGGATACTTTGACACGTCCTCCAGACCAACTGGTACTCTATTACAAGCATGCATGATTTACTTTTGATCATATGTAGACTTGTTTTTCTGTCATAAAGCAGTTCTAAGCATTACACATTTTGTACCATTGAGCTGCAGATTACACGTGATCTTTTTTATCAGTCTGGTTACCTTGGCACGCCATCATAATCTCCTCCAAATCCAATGATACTAGAGCCGGCCACTTTCTTGATATGGTCAAAGTGATCTGAATTTCACATAAAAAATGTTTATTCCAATCCAAACATTTTGCCCTTTTTTTTTTTTAGAATGCTTAACGTAGCAGATCAAGGGCACGTGAGGAGATACTCACCAGCTACGTGAGAGATGTTAGCTGTTCTTTGGCAGGTGACGTAATCATTATAAAAATTGATCATGACAATGCCATTCTTGTTTTTCTGAAACAGAAACATTACAGAAAATAAAGGGATAGTTCTCCCCAAAATGAAAATTCTGTCATCGTTTACTCCTCGTGTCATTCCAAACACGATTTTCTTCTGTAGAACACAAAAGAAGATATTTTAAAGAACAGAACTGAGACATTTCTTTTATGTTCCACGGAAGAAAAAGTCCCGTACGGGTTTTTAACCAAACTCGCATGTGCCATAAATGTGTACCTCGGTTTAAGATATAAGCTGCTGCCAAAAACCCGAGCCAAGTCTGAATGACACAATCTCTATGTCTATGATATAATTGTGCCTTTTTATTGCCATCTCATATCAACAGCCAGTTACTGTAAGTTACTCACTGAATTTTAAACCCTAAGGGTCAGAAGTTTGTTAAAACTTAATGAGCAATAATAATACTGCTTGCTGTATAGTTGTTTTATCATGGACCATTAATAATAATAAGCTTTGTAAAAACTGCTGTCCACGCACCGCGTACATCCCACTTCTCTATAAAATTCAGTTTCTCGAGTATTGCTGCTGGTTAACCTCTGGGTTCTGATGAACAGGTGTCACAGATGATTACAGAATAATAACATTTGTTCTGTCTTATGACTTTGTGTTAAGGTAATGTAAAGGTCCAGGCAAAAAAAGTATTTAACCCTTATAAAGTTTTTGATACTCTGCCAACATTGAAAACAGGCCCTGACAAACAACACACAAGGGTTAAGCCCTGTTGCTAGTCTTTCACATCTGACAATCCCCATCAATAACTGCCTTCGTAGTTACATAAAGTATTATGGACAGGATATTAGGTCTTTATAAATCAAAATGTTCTCCTTGAAGGCCATGTTTTATCTTTTACAGCCGCTGTTATTGAAGAAAATCAGTAACAGATCATAGATGTTGACACTTTTTTGTGAATATGACAGTACGTGATTTACCGAAGTCTGTTATTATGTAACACCAGGACCTTGAGGTTGTAAAAGGGATTATGGACTCACCACTTCCAGAAGAACGTCATCAGGAACGTTTCTCTTGTGAGGACAGATGCTGTAGGCAGAGGAGTGGCTGAAGATAACCGGGGCTTTGGAGATCTCCAGAACCTGCTTCATCACCTTCACGGACACGTGAGCCAGATCAACCAACATTCCAATGCGATTCATTTCCAAGATCACTTGCTGAGAGAATAAATGAATTTGTAGACATCCATACACAGCCATTATAAGGTTAAATCAAGGTCAATGCACTAAGTAAGTTGACCTTCATTAACCTCCAAGTTAAAGTTAAGAGAACATTTGAATGCTTTATGTTAATAATTTGTTTCTGTTGGGTATTGAAATATACAAAGTGTCTGGACACATAAACATACTTATAGTATCTAATGACTTCCATAACAAAATATCAAATCAGTTTAGTGGAAAAATGTGAACGCTAAATGTGAGAGAAGCATTGGTTTGAACATGACATTCGTAATGTAAAGCAATGCAATTCATTCATTTTAATCAAGGTAG
Source organism: Triplophysa rosa (assembly GCF_024868665.1). NCBI lineage: Eukaryota > Metazoa > Chordata > Actinopteri > Cypriniformes > Nemacheilidae > Triplophysa > Triplophysa rosa. Next base: position 36,894,764 of record NC_079890.1, read on the forward strand.
TTACATAGAGCATTATCTTGCTTTGAATGATGAGCGATATTTTCACAGTTGATTTGAGCAGTGTTTTGTGTGTATACTTATGTTGACGCATTTCTTATTTTGCAAGTAGAATTTAGGAAGAAAACAAAATACAGTGAAAAAGAGCTGACATAAACACATCTATATTTTGTGTTAAGTGAGGCTAACCTTGCCAAAATCAGACAAACCATTATGCACTGCAGGCTCGGATCCTGTATCCACCAGCCAGTTGTCCACCCTAGATGGAAGTGAGAACAACATGTGGTAAATAAATAATTGGGCCTTGAAGTATAAAACTAATCCCCCTTCCCCTATCCGATGTTCTCACGCACTAATGTGACTTTTGTTATTTATTTGGAACCCTGACGTAAATACAAATTTCATCTTCCCCGAGTCTTTCCGGGCATCGGGTTTGAATTCTGTGGATGAGGGCTGAGGCTGGAATTTCCCTGTCCATTCCAGTGGCGCAGGTGTTTGTACGTTAACGACTGTCACTGTCATGTGGGCGTGTTAAGGGAAAGGCAGATCAACAAAGCATCTTTGGCTGAATTTCCATTCAGGTTTGTGTCTTCATTCCAAGATGATGAAATCATGATGACTTAGTTGTAATTTCCTCACCCTGCTGGGCCAACTGGTGTGCACTTCTGCAATTCTTTTCTAATTTTGTTTTAGGTGCTGTAAGGTGATGCAAGTAAACAGATGAAGTCATTTACCAGGGTGTGTTGCAGCTATGTGTAAGCGTGAGGTATCGAACGCCCAGCTGGTACATGGTGCGCAGTGTGGCCAGACTGCTGTCAATTGAGTGCCCGCCCTCAACGCCAATCAAACAAGCTGTCTTATTCTGGGCAAAAGTATCCTCTATATCTGCATTGACAAAATAAAGAGATAATCGATAAGGGTGTAACAATGTATCGTCATACAAAACATTTAAATATGCATATTTTTTACAATGCAATGATTTACTATGTAATCTAAATCGTAATCGAAAGGTTAATTTTGATTTTGTTAAAATTTGGTTTTATTTTTCTGTGACAGACCTATTCAAATTTAATGAATTATATTAATACATACAGAAGTTTAAATTCCATAAACTGAATGTACAACAAAAAGTTATTGAAACTTTTTATTGTTTTTCATTTCAGTTTTCATTTTGACATTTTCCTTAAAATATCGTGATTGTATCGTGCTTCCACAAGTCGTGTTTAAGTGTTGTAGGGCGTTTCTATGTGGTTGCTAGGGTATTCAGGGTGGTTGCTATGTTGCTATGTGTATACCCCCTTTCCAGCGCACCTTACCTTGACTGCTGGTAGCAAATGTGAAAACATCTGGATATTTCTGGCACATCCTGTGGATCACATCAATCTGTTCCAGGGTCTGTCTGACTGCATCGTTATATTGCGTGTCACATGGTACATAAGCGGCCCAAAACTGCATCACAGAAACAAACACAATGCAGTTAGACTGACCCGGGCGTTCGTGTGTTTTGTATGCAAGTGTTCTTGTACCTGTGCTGAGAGGCGTCCTTCTTTAATTTTCGGGATGTTGGTGTGAGTGGAGTTGAGCATGTACAGGTCCACTGCGTTGAGTTGATTATTAAACGTGTTCCTCAGCTGCCAGGGCAGGTCATTGTGTCTGTTTTATGAGATATTTTGTCAAATGGGCCATTACAACCAGCACATGAACTTTAAGATAATATGAGACTTCATGACCTCTACAAACTGCAACTCTGTTCTACATTTCACAGAAATGAAACATAATTGTACTTTTCCCAACCTTGCATGCAAAAGCCTCTACAAAAAGTATACTTTTTGTCTAAAATGTGGATTTTCTGGTATTTTTGAAAACAAAAATCGATCTATCTAGATATGTAATATTTTTTATGTATTTTAAGCATTATGGTAGTAAACTTTGAGTAGATAGTTTTTGAGTACAACATATATTTTTTTGGTCACACTTTGTTTTAAGGTCCAATTCTCGGTATTAATAAACCATTAACTATGACTTTTGCCTCAGTAAACTACGAATTTGTTGCTTATTAATAGTTAGTAAGGTAGTTGTTAGGTTTAGGTATTAGGTAGGATTAGGGAAGTAGGATATGGTCATGTTGAATATGTGCTTTATAAGTGCTTATAAACAGCCAATATGCTAAAAATAGGCATCTAATAAGCAACTAGTTAATAGTGAGAATTGGTCCCTATACTAAAGTGTTACCATTTTTTTTGCATGACTATAGTGAACTGATAGGTATAGTTAGTGAAAACATTTTACTTACATGAAATTTTAAATATTTTCTTATTTTCTTAGTTTAAAAGAAGTATACTAATAGCACACTTCTGCATCTTTTTGATGCAAGATATCCTCTTATATGAACCGTGGTCCCAAAAAGTATTTAAACACTCAAAATGCAGACAATATTTACATTTTGTATAAGCTATAAAATACTATTCTTACATTTGTCAGTGGCTTAAGTGTTCAAATACTTTTTGGGCCAACTGTATATATTACATTACCCTATTGTTTACAGAACATGGTTTTATCCATTGTTGTCTATTGTTTTGACAGACAGACAGATATCTTACCCATCTATTAGTGGGGCTTCAGCCATCAGTCTAAGCGCACGCTCCTTCAGTTCATTTGCAGTGGAGTGGACTGTCAAAGCCCACAGAACCAAACACACAGTCTTGATCAATTTCATCGTCATCATCACCTTTTCTCCTGTAATGTGAAATAGTCCTTTAAATAATGGTCATATGCTAACTTTCTCCTCTTTATACTCTTTAATATCCACAGGTGCACGTATACAATCTATCTCTGTCTGTGTGTACAGATACAGTAAGGCCACAGGCTTGTGTCAGGGCTTAAGTTCACATCATATGATGTGTTCACAGAAATTAAGTTAATGTATAATTTAGGGTTGTAATACTTTTAATGATGTGGACAGATAAAGTGTTGCTATAAAAACGACAGTCGCTATAAAAAATGACAGTTCTTGTTTAAAGTCCATCACGACACGGAGTTGCAAGAACATTGTCTGCCATGGTGTTTAGTATCTTCAGATTTAGAGCATTAACCCATACAATAAGTGTCACTGCTCTTGTTTCTCAAGATTTCTCAAACTGATATCAAAACCAGAAAGGATGTTTTTCCAATGTGTTTGGTGCGTGATATGATTTTTATAACTGACCAGATTATCACTTTGTTTCATTTGTAAGTAGAACCATTATTATCTGATCAAACAAATGTATTCCATAACGGGACCCCTGACACTGTGCTGTGCTGGTGTGTGTTAATGTTGTTGAGCGTAAGTGTGTGTGCTCATCTTTGACCTGATGATCGCTCAAGCAAATGTAGAGCATTTCTAACAATTTTTTTATAGTGCTTCCTGTTTTCTCAAACTATGCATCAGTTGTGCTATAGTTTGAACCTCTGATACTGTATCTTTATTACTTTACAGTACAGAGTGGGCTTGAAAAGGCATGGTAAAGATTCCATTTCAAGCGTGTTTTGTGTTTTTGTCACCAGTTTGCTTTGTTAGATGGCTCTACAAGATGCAGATTTGGTTTGACCATGGCTCTTTACCCTTGACATCCTTTTATAGCGCTATTTGCTGCTGTGGGTTGGTGGAATGTTTAGAACTTTGAGCTTGACATTTTTTTTCACGACAACACCAACATCTTAACACTACACTGGATACATGTCAAAACCATAATGTCTATGCAAGCAGATCACATTTGGATAAGACCAAAGTTTTCTTTGAAAATATGTATTTTCGGTCACAGTTGTTGTAAAACAACAGATTAAATTAAATAGTGCTTTTCACAATACTGCTTGAACACAATTTTGTGTGCTTCAAAACCAGAATAGCAGCAGTATTTCTGGCATCATCTCTTCACAGGGCGGTCTCACGGCAGTTCGTGACATGGGCACGAAATTTAGATCTATTGATACTTTGTGTTAAAATACATGAGATTAAAAATTGTGACTATGCCACGAATTCCCGTGAGACTGTGTTTTGACCTTTGGGATTGAATAGCATACAACTTGAATACAAAAATAGCAAAAAATAAAATTATCTCTTTGGCCCGGCGGCTCCTTTGAGCTGGAATTTTCCACGAACAGGTTTCTCAGGTAATTTCTGGAGCCCATGCCCATTCAGTAATTCCCCTTTCTACTGTGGATGGGGTTGTGGTTTTTGCTCTTCCTATATAAGGTGACAGTTCATCAGACCATCTGTTCTCTCTCTTCACTTCACAGACACAAATACAGTTATGGCTCGGCTAGATGACACTGAAACCTTTCATAACATCAAGTTTCCAGGGCACATGCACACCCAGGACTCTCTGAATTATGCTGCCAACTTCAAGTTTCAGGACACGGATACTGTAATTGTCACCTACCCAAAATCAGGTAAGGAGTGTTATGTTGCACATAAAGATGATTTATGAATTTTAGCATACATCATTTATGTTTTTACAAATATTTTGTATTGATTTGCAATATTTGTGAGGTTTAAATTCACTTGTGGCTCATAGGAACCACGTGGATGCAGGAAATCATCACACTGGTTTTGAATAAAGGAGACCCGGCTTTAGCTCGGTCTCAGCCCAACTGGTCGCGTGCCCCGTGGCTTGAGCAGTACTACTGCCCTCAAATTCTGCAAGCGTCCACAGGACCCCGAATCATTACCACACACCTGCCTTACCACGTACTGGCACCGGCCCTACGAGACTCCAAAGCAAAGGTGAACAGATGAGCAAACCTCAAATTGACCAATTTTATTGTTCGTCTAAACCTCCTTGCAGATCATAAATATGTACATGTTCTTTCCCAGGTTATCTATGTGGCCAGAAATCCCAAAGACGTGGCTGTGTCCTATTATCACTTTCACAAGATGGCAAACTTTCTGCCAGACCCGGGCACTTTCTCTGAGTTTCTGAGTGACTTTCTGAAGGGTACAGGTTAGTTGATATTTCTCAGGAGCAATCATTTATTGTCATTTTTCGGAATTCTGCATACACTCATGCATACACTTATTGTAAAAAAATGAATGGCACTTTCTTTTCCATCAGTGCATTACGGCTCTTGGTTTGATCACGTGAAGGGCTGGACCGGTCACGCGCAGAATTTTCAGAAGTTTCTTTACATCGCATATGAGGAAATGTGGCAGGTAAAACAAAACAGCAAAGTCATTCACATGGTCACCAGACAGAGAACTACACCGTCTGAAGCTGTGCTTCAGTGCAAATGCGTTAAAGTGAAATTTGAATTTGATCAGGATCTACGTGGGTCTCTTGAGAAAGTGAGCCGTTTCCTGCAGTGCTCTTTAACCGAGGAAGAGCTGAAAAGTGCTCAAAAATACTGTAGCTTCAATTCCATGAAGGACAACATCATGGTGAACTACACACTTATACCACGAGAGATCATGGACCACAGCAAGGGCAAGTTCATGAGGAAAGGTATACGTCTCAAAAACATTTTCTTTCCTATGTACGGTACAACTTAATTTAAAACCTAAACCTTTAACTATTTCACGTTTGTTGTTGTTCATTTTCATCAGGTAAAATTGGAGACTGGAAGAACATGTTCACTGAGGAACAGAGTGACGTCTTTGATGCTGTGTACTCCGCTCGGATGGCAGATTCCTCTCTGCTGATGGGAATACTTTGAGAATACTCCAAAACCAATGATCACCATCAGTGCTCCAGCGTCAAGTGCTCTCAGGGAAATAGTTCTGCTCAGTTAAAATATTTGATTTCATAGTGGAAACGCTTTTAATACTGTATGCTTAAATGCCCACTAAGTGGTCTGGTTTTTATTTTAGTCTAGTGTTTCTAGGTTTTAACAGAAACATATTTATACGTAATACGCAATTATTATGTTGATTTTCAGTTTCTGTGTGTGTGATGCATACCACAGTTTATTAGCATTCTTATTGTATTTTTTTATTATTTTGATTTCTATCCGTGTGCTGTGCAGATGTAATGTAAATATTTCTAAATAACTTATATGGTAGGGAATAATGTTTGAAGGCTGTTTCTCCTCCATAAGCTGTGAGCTATTTGCTGATGTTTATCACTTGGAAAACATCAATGCTAGTGTAAAGCAAATATATGGCAAGAAATAAATAAAGTCTACTGACAAAACTTCATTTTCTTGTGCTAACTGTGGTCATTATGAACTTGTTTACAATTCAGAAATCAAATGTATGATTAATAATAATGAAGTGAAAATTGTGGCAAACATGCTATTAGTGTCGAGGGCTGAGCTGAAGGACTCTTGAAGCTCGTTCAATGTTATGTTAAACGCATAACTAATGTAAAAAGCCTTCAAGACATTCTCTTTAATGAAGAGACTGAAGTACTTACAGGGAAAGTGCTGCACATGTTCTGCACTTGAATTGACAGATGGCACTTGAAATTTGCATTTTGAAGAAGAAAGAAACTGTGAATTCAGACGCCGTTGAATCTAAAACCCTCACACAGAGATGAAGGTCATATTGGAACTCTTTGTACAGAGTAGCCTAATCCAATAGTGTCCAGATGCCTGTTACAGAATGCAGATGGTTGACAAACTATACAATAATGGTAAAAGCTATAAGAATAGACATTTATTTGATACAATACAAGCAGGGTTTGTAGTAAAGCAGCCGCCTCATAGACAGAGAGCAAGACAAACTGCTTTTTATTCTGTCTTCTCCAATCCATGACCATTAGAACTATGCTGACAGAGAAAGCACAGACAATCTATACAAGTCTGTACAAAAACATGGTTCATTTGTGTTCAGAAAAGATATTTGTGGCATTGCATTTCCTGTGTGAAGCAGTACGTCTAACAATGTTCAAATATATAAAGCTGCTTTGGAACAATGCACATTGTGAAAAGCGCTATATAAATAAAAAATACAAATAATTTGTAATTTAGTTAAAGCGTGTTTAAAAAAAGCCATTGGCAATTTTAACAGAAGGGCGGGACATCTAGTTCTATAGTTGCATGGTGATTGGCTCTTGAAGCTTCAAGGCGGTGCTTCCACTCCACAGTGGCCATTAAACGTCACGCATCTAAACATTTTTTTTAAGTGTATCAATATTGTGTAAACGCCACATGCATTTAAATAGCGCCTTGTTACAAAAAAATATAAGTTTATAATAAAGACATCATTCATTTAGGGTTTCCATTTCTTTGGCTGCATGGTAATTGGCTCTTGTAGCTGTAGGGCGGGGCTTCTACCTCACAGCAGAGCCACCGTACATTCGCGTTACGAATGCTGTTCATTTTAAGTGTTTTTAAATGTGTGAATAGTGTGCAAACACCACATACAGTACATTCTCTGATACTGTTATACATTTGTAAAATATGATTTCAATCAAATTATGAAATCATTAATAAACTCAAAATGGGTGGAAAAGACGTTGGATTTCGACGCCATCAAGGTACACGTGTTTATCACAGACATCCAAATCAGCAAAATTTCAAAAAACGAGAATGCGATATGGCGAAGGGTTATGTCTTTGCTTATACGTCTTGATTATTTCCGTATTGCTGATCAACTAGTTGTTTTAACTCATAAAACATACAAAGACATTTAACATCAAACCAAATATTGCATTTTCTGTCGGCATCTTTTATCTTCCACATTCAATATCTTCCATCATACAAAGTGATTTATTACATTCTACGAAATTCTTAGATAAATGTAGATAGATGTTTTATACATTGTTGTGTGTTTTTTTTTTCATTTTTCATTTTTTTTTTTTTACAAATTTGGCAATTTGTGGGTGCACAAGGTCTGTGTGGAGGGACACAGCTACCTCCACTGGGCATGCGCACTTCAATACCGCATAATTTGACATAATGACAACAGTTAATTACTATTTTTTATTATTGTAAGTTTAGGGTTGGGATAGGTGTAGGCGTTAGCTAATGTAATTTATTGTAATTTTATGGCGAGATTTTGGATCACTTCTGGTCGTAGCTGTATCCCTTCTAGCCACAAATTGGCTTCTGCAGTTCGCTTCTCTGGCCACTAGGTGTCTCTTGTCTATACTTAATTATTAAGTAATTGTGTGAAGACATAAATATTGCCATATTGTTATCAGTTCAAATATTTGTTTCTTTTTGGCATGTATTGTTTGAGTAGTGTCTTTTTGTTTAAAGTTGTTCTTTGTTTCTATTTTAGAGGTCACATTTTCTCATGCTCAGACTGATGATGTCGAAAAGGCAAAACAGCGTAATTTTATTTTGCTTAAAGTGATGAATGCTTTCCTCATCCCACTGTTTAGCTGAACAGCCCTTCTGGATCCTGCTTACTGCTGCCAGAATAGACCGAGGAATCGTGGATGTCTTCATGTGTATTTAGTTTAACCATCTTGATATAGCTTATATATCTGTTTTCTGCAAATCTTTCCTAGGATCCCAAGAGAAACGGCTGTGATTCAGGTATGTAACAATCTAAAAAAATGTCGTGTAGTTACGATGCTTTTGTAAGGAATAGAAGTTTAAAGCCAAAGAAGTGTATATTGAGTGCATGTAAGCATCTTGCCCTGGTTGATCACTAGTGTTTGTCTATTACCCTTCGTTCAACCAAAGAGTTTGTGTGAGGAATGCCATGCAAGAACAGTATTTAAAAGTGGGAACCTAAAAAGAAATGTATTTTGCCAGCTGCAAACGATGCAGAAAGTGTTCAACATTCCACATTTAATTCGGATGAAAAGTGCATTATCTTGGTACTTGTCAAGTGCTTCATATGTTTGCATTTTTCAATGTAAACACACACAGTATTTATAGTACAAAGTGGTGTAGACTACTGTGTATAAATGTCAATTGGGGCACACCAATAGAGGCAGAAAGTAAGAAGTGGTAGCAGTTATGGGTTACAAATAGTCAGATGAGAGTGCCCTCTGTTGGTGGGATAATGACATTACAGGCTCTAATTTGTACTTTTGCATTTACTGGACTTCAGTAATTTATTGACAAAAGCCTAGATGATGTGTGGCTGTATTGTTGTGAAATGTGTGATTCTGAAGATCTTTAATCAAAATGAGGACATTGTACTGTAGATAGGAAGATATTGATCTCGACGTCTTTGACGTATTGAACGTATTGGGTGTATTCGTTCTAGTTTGACTTTCATGCATATTGCAGTTGATATAGCTGCCTTTGTGTTTGAACATAATATATTTATAATACCCCCAAAACTTTATATATCTTTATATTTATGCTCGCTATTGATTGCCATTTTTCACAGTTCTTAGTGATCTGCTGATAATAATAAATAACTAACACAATAAATAATATAAATAATAAATAAACACCTTCTTACTGAAATTCTAACTGATTCAAGATTCTCTTTAAGGACTTGTTGTGTTTTCCCATTCTTGATGTCCTCAGAGATTTTAGATTTATACATGCATGTTACAGGGTAAGTCGCTCTGTGCCACAGCAATACATTTATACACTAAAATGGTTTACCATGGCCCATCTTTGATTTTATTATATAATTTAGTAGGCTGGAGACCATATTACTGTAATGCAAACTCCAAATATTTTACATTTTATTTTGACATTATTTGCTTTCAATATAACATTGAAATACAGTTATAGTTTAATATTATTATGCAGGTTTGTCTTTATTTGTACAATCAGTTGTTAAGCATGTAATTGTTCTATCTATTTCAACCACATAAGCAGGATAAATTGGGTTTTGTGGTATAAAATATGACACCAACAGCTTTAATTTTTTTATTTTTAAAATAGTTTAAAATACCGCATATTAAAAGTCTCTAATGCAGACAGATATTACTGAAATGGGTGTGTGTTTTTGTGACAGCCCTAGACTAGAAAATAGAAGTATGTTTCTGACTTATGTTTTTTTATCTGAAAAGGCTCATCAGAAACGTTTGGTTGGTCTTGGAGGATGGGTAGAGAGAATAGTGTGGTAAAAGTTAGAAAAATGGTAAAGTGAGCAAAAAGACTGAAAAGCATCTTTAAAGGGATAGTTTACCCAAAAACAAAAAAATTCTGCCATCATTTACTCACCCTCTTGTCATTTTAAACCTGTATGACGTTCATCTGCAGAACATCAGAACGTTGGTAACAGAACAATGGCGCTACACATTCACTTCTATTGTACGGATAAAAACCAATGCAAGTCAATGGGTACTGCCGTGGTTTGGTTACCAACATTTTTCAACATTCTTCATTTGGTGAACCATCCCTTTAAGGCAGCCATCTTTTATTACCGTGGATGATGTGGCTTCCTCAAGCTTGTCTCCCAACCTGGTTGTTGCTTCGGATAAAAGCATTTGTTAAAGGGGTCATATAGAGCAAAAACGTGTTTTTCTGTGTCTTTAGTGTGTTATAAGTTGCCCATGCATGTATTAGACACGTAAAATTGCAAAAATTAAAGTGTAAGAAAAAAAGATTCATTCTATCTAGAAGCGAATGCTCACCCAGACCTGCCCAAAACGCATCGTGTAACCACACCCCCACAAATCTACGTCAGTTGGTGGTATGATTTGACTAAGAACGCCCAAATGTATACGCAAGTAAGATGGGCGTACCTGTCAGTACAATTGAAAAAGAACCTGATGTTCCAAATATGGTAAGAGGCGTTACATTTCCCTCACACTCTTGCAGTATTCGACCAATCACAAAAAATCTGCGCGTTTCAGAGAGGCGGGGCAAAGAGGAGATACAAACATGCACGGTATGTGGAAAATACAGCGTTTTTGAACCTTAAATCGTGTGTAAACATTGCATTACATCTAAAACAAATGATAATATTCATTTTAGCCATGTCATATGACCCCTTTGAAAAATATTTAATAGTGTCTCTGTTTGTTGTTCACTACAGTGTAGGGAAATGGAGCTTATTGAATTATTATTAAATCAAAATCCTTTACTTGTTTTGACAATACAAGTTTGCAAATAATTTAGCTTCTATTGGTCAATAAACGATACAGTTTCCTCTTGTAGTTTGTAGCTGTGTTCCAGTTGTGCAGACTATAAATTGAAAAAACCTTTGCAAACATTTTGACAATTTAATGTTGACAACACAATTTTATTTTGACAATGCAAATTGCAAATCAGAAAAATAAATCAATATGCATTTTAAATGCAGGTAGAAAGATATTGTGACATGATATACCGTGATACAAAAATGAAGATATGTATCTGTTTTATTCCATTGGTGGAGCACCCGTCACATGATCTGCGTCAGCATATGCATTATAATGTTTGAATGCTCTGTCTTCTTAATTTTGTACTTTACTGCTTCATGAAGTTCTCTCTACAGTTTAGCTCTCTTAGTTCTTGATTTTATGTTAAAAAAAATTCAGTGACATACCTTTTTAATTTATACAGATTATACAGATAAAAACATGGTTCAATTAAACCTTGAATGCTGTTCATACTTTTAACAAAATAACAATGTTATCTGAAATTGATAATGTTTTAGTAATGTCTGTCATCTGAATTGTCACTGTTGTAATCGTAATATTGTGTATTATAGTGAATCGTGAACTGCGCCCTTATATCAACTAAGGGCAAAATGTCGGGAAAACATGCGATTGATGAATGAAGCGCGGCGTGCTGCAAATTCATGCGAATCTCCTCTCATGACACTGTGAATCCAGGGCAGGTAAGCAGAGATCTTTATGTATACAGCGTGATCTTCTACAGAACAGGCCTTGTCAAAAGAAAGGACTCCTGCAGCGTAAACTGCATTGGTGTTGGGGTTGAGGAATGCGAGAGCACCCCCTGCGTCCCCGAAACACACGTTTTCTTGATAATTACTGGGTCCGGTGCAGAACTGTTTGTCAGTCACAGTCGGTGTACTTGCAAGAACTTTTGCCTGGTATTTTCCCTGGCACGGCACGATGGGTAGAGCCAGAAACTTCAGTATGGGAGCAGTGGTAAAAAGACTCCCCCAGCCCCATCCAGCGATGATGCCACTCTCTCCTTTTTTCTCTTCCTGGTTATCTCCAGTCTCAGGCAGTGGGATGGGCATTATAGACTCGCTGAAATTCGCCGGCTCCTTAAGTTTGATCAGAGCAAGGTCATTGTCCCAGTCGGATGTGTTCTGAAAGCCTGGATGTAAAAACACCTGCAGGAAAGAAGTGTTTTTCAATCAACAAAATATGCAGTGGTCCTAAAAAGTATTTTGAGCCAAAAAAGTATAAAAGATATTGCAGTAAATGACAAATGTAAGAATCAAGGAAAGAGCTGCTGAAACTTTTCTTCAATTCCTCAAGGGCAAACTTCAATTTTAAAACATTTTAGCAACTGTATCAAGGTGATTTTTAGTGAAAGTATGAAGTCAGTTTCTCTTAAATTGACACACGCGTGTAGTTTATGTTCCGTAGCATCTGACAAATCAGAAAGTGGGCAAATACTTTCATTAGTGTTCGGACAGTATTTAAATTGTATTCAAATTAAAACCTAGCAGCTTTTTTGTTTTTTTGGGGGATTGCAAAATATACTTGAGCAATTTTTCTTTCAAGTAATATACTTTTAAACTACAGCTTAGAGGTCAGTGTATGATATTTAGCGGCATCTAGTGGTGAGATTGCGAATTGCAACCAACGGCTTGCTTCATCCCTCCCTTTCAAAGCACTACGGTGGCTCTCACAAGACAAAGATGTCGTCACATTTTCGCTTCTTTGCCAAAGGAGATAACGTATTTATGAAACGCGCTCTATAGAGCAGTTTGTCCGTTTAGGGCTCCTGTAGAAACAACACGGCGAATTCCACACAAGGGGACCTACGGTGTATGTAGATAGAAATAGCTCATTCTCAGGTAATAAAAACATAACGCTTCAGCTCTTTATACACCTCTGAACACATTATGAATATTATATTGCATTTCTGTCAATAGAAGATTTTAAGGATGTGCACAATATGTGAAGATTCTAGTCTGTTTAAAAAAATTAGACTGAGGCAGATAGGAACGCGTGGACATTTACCTTCTCTACTGCGACTTCTGCAGAGGCCTGTGCATCAGAGCGCTTGCTGATTCCCAGATAGACTTTTGGGATGAGCGGCTCTTTTCCTCTTGTGTCATTTCGACTTTTTTTTACAAATAGATTCCTGCCAGCAGTCAAGATCCAGCGCTCGGCTATCAGGGCTCCTTCAGCGAAACCTCCGTCCAGTATATTTTCACTTAGGTACACCATGGCATGCCAGGGGACGGGTGCGGTCAGAGATCCCCCTGTCATTCGTTTGGGTCGTAGGCCTGTGCAATGACGATGAGAATTGAATGAGATGTCTTTAAACGGCTGCACATAGTTTGTAAAAGTAAAAGTAAATATGTGTGACAGAGATTTTCTGCTTCAATAACCCTATTTACTTTTCTTAACAGTAGAGCATAATTCAGCCAGCAGGCCTACTTCAGTGGCCTTGATTGTGGAAGAACTTTTTCCATTCAGGATTTAAATAAAAACGTTTCAAAACCTTGAAATACACCAGCAAGCTTCAAGATGAATCGCAAGCAATTCAATGCAAAATAGGATTTTAAAACACGTACCAGAGTGTGTAAAAATCCTGTGTAAAATTTGAAGGAATAGTTCACCTTCAAAATGAAAATTCTGTCATTATTTACATGCCCTCTTGTCATTTGACACCTGTATGACTTTCTTTCTTCTGCAGAACACAAAAGAAGATATTTTGAAAAATGTTGGTAACAGAAAACTTTTGAAAACAGAAATTTTGTGTCCATACAATAGAAGTCAATGGGGACCAACGGTTTTTGTCTTCATGATGACAGAATTTTCGTTGTGAAGGTGAACTATTCCTTGAAGAAAGAATGAATTAATGATTTCTAAAGCAGTACAAAACAAAACTATTTACATAACTTTAAGCCAACATTGTGTCTAAAATACAATACTATTTTTGTTCATTTGTAAGAGTGAGTAGTTATTGCAAAAAAAACTATTTTGCATTTTGTAGTATTTCCTACTGTAAACCCTTCAGCCATTCTTCTGATAAAATCTGCTAATTCTATAACAAATAGTCTTTTTTAGTTCTTTAGTTCTTAATCAAATAATGCCATAGATGTAAATATTGTGAACCACATTTTTACAAAAGCTGTACTAAGATTTTTAAAAATAGCAAGAGAAGAATGCATTTTTAATATCCACAAGTGTCTCATTGTTGGGTCATGAGGAGGTTGTTTATTACCCGAAACATTTTTTCTGACTCGATCCAAACCCAGAGACACATTTGGCAGGCAAGCGATCGAGCCCGTGAGCAGCACAGCCACAGACAGCCTACAGATAAAAACATAACACTCTAACACCAACAAATAAAACAATAGTTTGCATATCTGAGGTTAATGTTTAAGATGAAAAGATGTTTATTAATTATACAGTTTGTGCTGCAGAAAATATGATCAAATTCAAGTTCAAATGATTACATTGTATTCTCCATTAGAAGGCTTCTGTTAAAGGTATTTTGTATGTAAACCTAAGATCTCCAATAATTAGACTTATCTAAGTTGAATTGTCTGTCATTTGAACATTTGTTTAACAATTTGTAACATTTTTTTAAATTGTGAACAAAGGAAAAACTTACCACTTCATGATGAGAAAGTTTTCTAAATGCAATTGAAGCTGAGTTTTATCATTTTGTTATTTTGAATCTAGGTTCTGGTATTTATATGATTTTGATACTGATTTTTCTCGAAAATGACATCATCATCCATTGCACAATCAGGGAAAATCTCTCAGTGTGTTTGAATGTCCAGATTCAAGGTTAAATAAACAAAAGTGTCCAAAGGCAATGTGTGTATTTAGATATTGAGTTTGTGCTTGGACAACAAATATCCCTCTAGTCTGATATTGTACCCTATACTCAAAAAATAAATTCTAGTCTTTTTTGTGTTTATATTTCTAGTGATGAACACCTAGTATATGATATGATGATTCATCTAATATGAGTGCCCGAACGTTCAAGGTTTTAAAATGTGCCGCACCATGTTGCAACAAAGTTGAATTGATTTTTGGATTTGAGAGATGATTTTGGTTTGTTATAAAATTTTCAGGATCATGTTTATGCCTGTGCCTGTCTGTCTGTCCATCTGTCTGGCTGTATTTTTCATCTGGCAATTAGCTTTAAATTAACTTGTTTGAATTCTACATGAGCAGCTGGTCATTTTGGTTCATTACTGTATGAGCTGTTGCACTGCTGATTTGAGAGATTAGAGTAGATGACCGGAATATTTTCGTGTTAATTACCCATTAATGACATGCAGTATAGTCTGTGCCAACACACAGGTGTATTGGAGATGGAAGTGGGTCATATATGCCGCCATAGACCTATTTCACAGCGTGACGTGTACAAACCGGAAGTAGGGTAAACGCTTGTCCGGTCAATGCTCTAGCTTCATTCACTACACAGAACAGTTGCGGAGACCAGAAGAAGTTAGGCATGTAGCGCCTGACAGCGGCTATGACAGCAGTAGGGCCGGAAAAAGTTTTTCCCTACTTCCGGTCTGTCGCCATTTTGTGAAATAGGCGAATTACCCTGCAGCTATAGACCGTTTCATCGGACGCGCGCGTGCCTGACCCCCAGTTCTCTTCTGGTTTGTGTTTGGCTATTGTCTAATAATATAATTTATATTTTATTTTATTTATGTTAATATTAATTTTTAGGATTATTTGACTGTATAATAATTGTATTGAATAAATGTTGAATTTTGTTGTATGTTCATTTTATTAAATTAACAAATTTGTTGAATGGGTCCTGTAGTTCGGTCGCATTTAAACAAATCATATGGTACATTGACATCTAGTGGTTGAGATTGGTATCGCAGTCTAAATAAATATTGGAGAGATACGTTTAGCCATCTAAGGGTTCTTCTCGGTTTCTTTTGCTTGTTATTAGAAATAATCTACAAGCACTCTATTGTTTGTGAATGTGTACCGGAAGTTAAGATGGGGTCACAAAAGTGCGCATGCGCAGTAACGTTGGTTTATGTTAAAATGAAACCGTCTATAGTCAATATACAACCTTTATGTTCCTGTGGATTTGTGCCCATCTACATGACTATGTTACATCAGATTATTAGCTGTATTTGTCTGAAAATATATTTTATAACTAAATGTGAAGAATTGTATTATTTGCAAGAAAACACTATTTATAATTGAATTATTTAAGTATTATATGAATTATAATATGAAGTGTTCTAATTCAATTCATTTTCACGTATCATGGGAATGTGAGCTCATTTAATTTCTGCAATTTCCAGCAAACAGTCCTTTTGTCAACACATTGCACTTCCCTGCTGATACCACACATTGGGGAATACATGTCCATTGTGTAATCCTCTCCATGTTTGTCTCTTGCAGTTATTTGGAGGGTTGGCGTAATGTTCCTTATGTTCCTCTTTGCCAGAAGGAAGATGAAGAGGTATATTTACTTATCCTGTTAGCCAGAATACTTGGACCACTAAATGAATCATTCATCATATTAGTGTGTAGTCTAATGTTGGTGTTTGCATTTAATCTTTTGAGAATATTATTTTAAGTGCAGTGGTATATTTGCCTTTCCCATACTCAGACATTCAGATGTGGTCCCATTAGAAGCACTCTGTTAGGATTACATTTAAATAAGTAAAACAATTTGATCTTTTTTGCATATTTCATTAGCCTGAGCTAATATGATGAGACGGCAGTCTGCCCGGTAACCTCTAAAAGTGTGTTCTTCTTTCCCAAGTTTCTGATATGAGCAGGTATATAATTGCTTTATTTCAAATATTTTCTTCTCTAATTTTTTCAAAATCTCAATCACAATAAATGATGCACATTACAGTGATGTGTCATCCAAGCTTTATACTGTGAGCTTAGAGATTCTCTGTGTTTATCTAAAATTAGGGCTTCACGATATGTACATTTTGGTTGATACTGATAAGTGATAATTCATTAGCTATGGAAGCTGATAACCGATATGTTGGCCGATACAGTATCTTATTAATATAATTTTTCTGAGCCTGATGCAAAAGGCAAAACGTGAACAACTGATTTTGTTTTAAAATATTTGCCACAGAAAATAACTAAATAAAGTTATTTAGTTATATCTCATTTTTTCTGAAAATCATGTACCAACCAGGCCTACTATACAGTAGTTAAAGATTGTTTAACTATCCTGGTATAATGCAAATTATAGAGGTTCTTCTGGTGCAACCTAGAAAAGTTTTCTCAATAGCGATAAGACTAACAGGTCTCAAGAATAAAAATCATTCAGTCAGGAAATGATTTATAATTTATTAGCTTTATCGGCCTGATTTTATTATCGAGCCAATACAGATACTAATACGGCCAATAATATATTTCTATATATTCTTCTAAGAGAAACCAAGTCTTAGTCTAATGTGTGGAATGATAGCTGACTGTTTTTTTTTTTAGGTTGTTTCTGTTGACAAATAAAGTCTCAAGTGCAACATTGAAAGTAAAATAATAACATGAGCAACTATATAAAGAGTAAAAATATTTACAATATAAAACTGAAGAAAATGAAGGTGAAAATTAATACATTTTTAGAGCATTTTACTGAAGGAGAGACCTAACCCACATTGGGAACAGAGTGCAGTATTATTAAAACACAACGGTCGGATCAGTAAGTAACCACCTCGCAACCATCCAGAACGAGATGCATTTTATTTTCAAAAATAATAGTTTGAAGGTCATTATAAAATGACAGCGTGATCTACTAAATTACGGACATTCGCCTGCATTCAAGGCCGGAAGGGTTTTGTCAGGGGTGGAGAGGGATGCCATATAAAGTAAATTCTTAGAAAAGACATCAGTCAGTGCAAGCATCATTTGCTTTCAGATGTTTTAATATATTTAATACATAGCCTTTATTGACTTTTAGACTGACATAAGCACTACATGCTGGATTTAATCATTGGTTTAAATTAACCAGAAATATAAGACCCAACTACTGATATTTTACCAAACCATAACAACCCAGTATTTTTGCACTGTGCATAAATATAAATAAATAATTAATTGGTTTCTCGTTGCCGTGGGTCATGTAAACATCAAATTAATGATTTCTTTATTAGAGAGGATACTACCAAATGATTTCCGAATTACACCAACACCCCTGCTGCGTGTTTATGTCATACCTTTGAATGTATAGCTATGCTTACTGAATGAAAGCAGTGAAGTTTATCAGAAGAGAGAGAGTGAATGAGAGTGTGTCCTTGCTGCTGATGGTGATGTAGGAGTTCATTTAAGTGCCTATATCTCCAGCTGAGCAGAATGAGTTGACTCACGGCGGCTCTTTTGACTTCAGTGAGACACCACTGGAAGCAAATAAGCGATAGAGCAACGAATGTGAGGTGCGTATGACACTGCTGGGCTTCAGCTCGCAGCTGTGTGTGTGTGAGAGAGAGAGAGACTTGGTCAAGCAGAAGTGGAGATATGTGCGAGTGAGAAGCTGCAATATAAAGCGAGGTGAGGAAACACAGAAGACGACTGAGAACCAGAGAACAACAGAAACAAGCGAGTTTATATTTTTAACTGGAGAAACGGTGTCCCCCAGCAGCGATCAAACTGGATTTATACTATACATGGGCATTATCTCTATCTTCTGCTGCTCAGAAACAGTTTTCAACCACACAGAAGATGCATGTAAGAACATTACTTTCTGTTATTATTATGACATATTTGTGTTATAGAGATGGTTGAGCTTTTGATATTTCTAGCACCGTTTGTTTATCTGGCTTTAAGTTAAAAATAATATGCTCCTTTATATTTTTATTGCTCATTCATTTTAAATGATATTTATTATATTGTATTATATTTTTGATGTAGGCTATATATTTGAAATATTCTAAGGATTCTCATTAGGCAGTGTTTTTCTTGATTTTTAACAAACAAAAAACAAACAAACAAACAAACCTCGCCCACCAGAGTGGGTTTAGGCAAGTGCGTGAACGCTGTTGTCACTTAACGAAAAGAATAGATAAAGAACAGCTATTGAATAGCTCAGGTATATTTGTGCTATGATATCTGTTATACAATACTCTTGTATTGGCTACATTCGAAGGAGGATAGGTTAATGTACAGTATATACATTTGTTTCTTTTTAATATGCACGCTTAATAAATATTGAGTGTATTTGCATATCTGAAAAATATACATATTATAAAATTGTCCAAGCTGCATTAATCTTTCATTCTTTTGCATAGATATTTTGCTTGAATATTGTTAACATTTCTGTATTCTTAATCGTTTTTTTTTTATTGTTCATTTTTGTCATACATGTTCTATTCATTATAATTAGTTCAGATAGGTGAAGAGTGTTCTTAATAGATTGTTGCTTTGGAATTATAAGGAATTCTAGAATATTTTATTCACATATTCTTATTCTCTGACAACCTATACATTATGTGATATTTTTTCTTTACATTGTGTACGTTTGGGGAGTTTTTTAGGAAACAAAATGGTTTATCAAGAAAGTCAAACAGAATGTAAAAACTTTGAAGCTCAATATCCCAAAACTGCTCAGAATGCAGAGAGAACCTTATAATTCCAAGGTTCTCCAAAACTAAATTTCCTAGTTTTTTTTGAGCTAATTGTAATACGTTTGTCAAAGGTTGAGTCGGCTTAAATTTCATTAACAACAACAACAAAAAAATAGCAGCATTCAAAAGTAAGTGTGTGATGTGGTGTAAAAGCAAGGAAGTGTAAGGCACAAAGGATGAAAAGACAGACCTTTTCTTACATGTAGTTCATGAGAGTCACAGGTCCCCGGGGTTTCAGGAGTCAGCGTGTCGCTCCATCATTCCACACATCTGTCCACTCTAGACTTCATACACAAACTTCACCTCATCGTCCCTAAACCCGTTCTCTCCATATAAAGCAATTTGCTGTCACGACTTACTAAAGAACATCTGTGTATATAGTTTACTTTCATGTCACATTCATTTAAGCACAGTAGACAATGTGTTGCTTTTGATGGCTTTGTTCCAAAACGTAGTGGGCATGCCTGCTGTCCAGTGCCTATCCGAGAGGGTTTTAGAATTGATTTAGACCAAAACACAAACAGCACAAAAGTATAACAATCCCACAAAGCCTGTATAACTGACCTTGAACCTTTTAGGTCATGTAAAAGGCAGAAAATATGTTTTTGTCTGGTTAGAGAGCCTTCTCAAATCTAAAGATAAACAATGTGGATTATGTTAGTGAATTATGATTGTTTTTCAGTTGTCATTAAAATAACATCCTTTTTATAATAATACGACATTATTCATGCCAAAGCAATGTTCTACCATTAATTCCATTCAACACAAAATTTGAATTCCATTTATTTAAAACAGACTTTTTCCCTTAATATTTCTATCAAAGTATACGTCATGTTTATGTTCGTTACAGGGTGTAGGGTGCATCGCTCTGCGCCCCCCCAAATAAAGATTTATAATCTTAAACTTACATTTATAATTAAACCAATAACATATTAGGTTATACAATGCTGTAACATCAATTCTTTTGGTTGGTGGGCTTATTTTTCTGATGTTTGATTGCATAAAATGTATGATCAATTTCTATATTTCACAAAATGCCACAAAATCTGTGGCCCCCTGGATCCATCTTAGGGCCCCCCAAGGGGGCCACGACCCCCAGTTTGAGAACCACTGCATTAGAGGACCTACTGACCTACTTTCTACCAAAACGCTAAATGCATGTGTAGTTAAAGATGTCAAAGTTTTTGACAGAGAGAGAGAGAGAGCGCTCTTGATCTTGTGTGTGTTGGTGTTCAGTTGAGACGCTGTCAGCAGAGCCCCTGTAGCTCTTTCTATTTCAATGCTCACAGAATATTTATCAATCTAAATTGCAGCTAGCGCGCTGAGAGCTGGAGGTTCCCAGCAGAGATCTGTTTGTTTTAAAGCGCTATAGATGCAGCCGTGGCTAATGTTTGAGCTCTATCAGAAGAGACGCCTGTGAGACAGAACAGATGATGCAGTCGTCATTATGACCACAAACACCTCAATTAAACTGATATATTAACAGATATCGCCCACACGGTGTAAAAAAGGTTTATCGCTCCTCACACGAGAACTGACATTCATTGACCATGGTGTTGCCGAATGGTTGCTATAGGCCAGGGCATTGCTCGGTGGTTTCAAATGATATTCAGAGCCTTTGATATGGCGCCTTTGATGTCACTTCCAGTCGCTTAGAAAAAGTAAAACCCTCCAAAAGCCACAGCGACGGGGTATCATTCGTGTCACATGGAGTGGGATTGCTAAGACACCAACGTTTAGTTGCATGGGGTTTGATCAAATGTCAAATTACACATTAAATACGTTTACATTTACACATTTGGGTTCATCTCTTTTTGACCCAACGCTGTGTTCAAAATAACCCGTCATTCTTTTTAGAGTTTAAAA
Organism: Triplophysa rosa; assembly: GCF_024868665.1. Classification (NCBI taxonomy): domain Eukaryota; kingdom Metazoa; phylum Chordata; class Actinopteri; order Cypriniformes; family Nemacheilidae; genus Triplophysa; species Triplophysa rosa. Next base: position 36,916,176 of record NC_079890.1, read on the forward strand.
TTAATATTTTAGCCATTCATACTCTTGCCTTGAAAAAGTCATTCGCCTTGAAAAGCCACGAGCTTTTTTGGGCCGCTGCTTTTTGAAAAGGCAAACTCCGATAGTGTTGAAATGATTTGTATTGATTGAAACCTGCATGCTCAACTTTCCGAATTACAGAATGCGAGTAAAACGTGATGTGAAATGTGCTGTGATTTCAATGCCTGTGCAGATTCTTCTATGGTCTCTGATTATAAGGATGCTCGCATCCTAAACCTTAAGTTTTAAAGACTTTTTAAAGATCCTCATCATGTCTTGCAGCTTTGATGCATCATCCATCGCATGTAAGGCACAAGTAAAATCAACGCAGGTTATGATTCGTGTGTGTTGTGTTGCTTTGATCGTGTTTTCTTTTCTCTGCCCTTTCACAGGATTTCCATTCACTGCAGACAACAGAGCCACTCAACAGATTCACGTAATAGCCATCCCTCTTTCAGGCATGAAGACTGTTGCCAGGCTGCGCTACTGGCCGACATCTGTGTACCCGAGCAAACAGAAGCTCCACGTGTGATAATGGAGAGTGATAATCATACAGCGTCCGTGGCCGGAGAGACGCTGGCCCCCCTGTGCACGGTCCGCTGCTGTGGGCTTCTAAACCGCACTTTGGCGGTCATGTTCATGGTTTGTTTGGCCTTTGCCATCGTTGTGGGAAACGTGATCACACTTACTGTTCTCATGCAGACGCGGCATTCCCGAACACCGCAGGGCTACCTCAAAGGTGACCGTAGCAGAGTGAACCATTTTTAGCAAGTGTGCCACTCGCACTGTTTTTATAGTATGCAGTATGTGTACTGTGCATGGTATGCACATTTTCTGGATGCATAAGATAGATGAATGTAGACAAAGCACTGTGTGAAAGTCTGTAGCCCACGATGCAATGCACTCAGTTTGACTCTACGTTTTTAGGGCGATAAAAGAAAAAGCATTAATTTCAACTTTTAGTACTTTTTAGTACTTTTAGTTAATTCAGTACTGTCCTGAATCATTACTTTATTGAATGGGCAAAGTTTGAACACGGTTCTTTTGTATGCAGTGTACGAGTGATTTATTTGAAATAACAGCACAATCTCGTGGCAGTTCGTAACTATTTTACAGCATGGCTATTTCGTATGAATTTTTACGATCTTATTCGATTTTTTTTAAAGGATCATACAAACCCGATTCCAAAAAAGTTGGGACACTGTACAAATTGTGAATAAAAAAGGAATGCAATAATTTACGAATCTCATAAACTTATATTTTATTCACAATAGAATATAGATAACATATCAAATGTTGAAAGTGAGACATTTTGAAATGTCATGCCAAATATTGGCTCATTTTGGATTTCATGAGAGCTACACATTCCAAAAAAGTTGGGACAGGTAGCAATAAGAGGCCGGAAAAGTTAAATGTACATATAAGGAACAGCTGGAGGACCAATTTGCAACTTATTAGGTCAATTGGCAACATGATTGGGTATAAAAAGAGCCTCTCAGAGTGGCAGTGTCTCTCAGAAGTCAAGATGGGCAGAGGATCACCAATTCCCCCAATGCTGCGGCGAAAAATAGTGGAGCAATATCAGAAAGGAGTTTCTCAGAGAAAAATTGCAAAGAGTTTGAAGTTATCATCATCTACAGTGCATAATATCATCCAAAGATTCAGAGAATCTGGAACGATCTCTGTGCGTAAGGGTCAAGGCCGGAAAACCATACTGGATGCCCGTGATCTTCGGGCCCTTAGACGGCACTGCATCACATACAGGAATGCTACTGTAATGGAAATCACAACATGGGCTCAGGAATACTTCCAGAAAACTTCGCCGTTGCCGGCTAAAACTCTATAGGTCAAAAAAGAAGCCATATCTAAACATGATCCAGAAGCGCAGGCGTTTTCTCTGGGCCAAGGCTCATTTAAAATGGACTGTGGCAAAGTGGAAAACTGTTCTGTGGTCAGACGAATCAAAATTTGAAGTTCTTTTTGGAAAACTGGGACGCCATGTCATCCGGACTAAAGAGGACAAGGACAACCCAAGTTGTTATCAGCGCTCAGTTCAGAAGCCTGCATCTCTGATGGTATGGGGTTGCATGAGTGCGTGTGGCATGGGCAGCTTACACATCTGGAAAGGCACCATCAATGCTGAAAGGTATATCCAAGTTCTAGAACAACATATGCTCCCATCCAGACGTCGTCTCTTTCAGGGAAGACCTTGCATTTTCCAACATGACAATGCCAGACCACATACTGCATCAATTACAACATCATGGCTGCGTAGAAGAAGGATCCGGGTACTGAAATGGCCAGCCTGCAGTCCAGATCTTTCACCCATAGAAAACATTTGGCGCATCATAAAGAGGAAGATGCGACAAAGAAGACCTAAGACAGTCGAGCAACTAGAAGCCTGTATTAGACAAGAATGGGACAACATTCCTATTCCTAAACTTGAGCAACTTGTCTCCTCAGTCCCCAGACGTTTGCAGACTGTTATAAAAAGAAGAGGGGATGCCACACAGTGGTAAACATGGCCTTGTCCCAACTTTTTTGAGATGTGTTGATGCCATGAAATTTAAAATCAACTTATTTTTCCCTTAAAATGATACATTCTCTCAGTTTAAACATTTGATATGTCATCTATGTTGTATTCTGAATAAAATATTGAAATTTGAAACTTCCACATCATTGCATTCTGTTTTTATTCACAATTTGTACAGTGTCCCAACTTTTTTGGAATCGGGTTTGTACATTTTTGTATGAATAAGCCAGCTCTTAAAATACTTACGAATTCCTGCGAGATGCTGGAATACATACATTCAGGGCTGGATGCGAAGAAAAATCGGCCCTGGCATTTTTAGGCCCGCATCGGCCCTCCACCGAATCTGTCGACATTGGGGTTGCATGCATACATGTCTTTTGCATTCATGTTGCGTGCATTCACATTTATAATACGTCCGTCTAAGCGGCCAACGCCTCCGTTATGGCCCCATACGTTAGCGGCCCACCGGTACGCCAGATGGCCAGTCCGCCCCTGCATACATTAAAATTTTTACATTTTCTAGGTGTCCAGGTGATGGCAGTGTTGAGGGTGAGCTGTTAAATTGAGCATTCAAAAATAAAAATCCTTTCATCATTTACGCATCCTCATGTCATTACAAACCTGCATGACTTTTTCTGCAGAACACAAAAGATTATATTTTGAAGAATGTTGTTAAACAACCAACATTGACCCTCATTGATTTCCATTGTATGGACACAAAACCACAGAGACATTTCTTAAAATATCTGTTTTGTGTTCCACGGAAGAACGAGTCATATCCATGTTTTGAGTGATGTGAGGGTGAATTGATGATTTTTTGTTTTGTTTTAGGCTAACTATCCCCTTAAAGAGACAGTTCACCCAAAAATGTTAATTCTGTCATTATTTACTCACCCTCGAGTTGTTCCAAATCTGTCTTTGTTCTGAATGATATTTGGACAAATGCTTGTAACCAAACAGTTCTTGGCCACCATTGACCACCATTGACCACCATAGTAGAAAAATGACAACGGCAGATTGGCAGTCAAAAGAACTGTTTGCTTTCCTGCATTCTTTAAAATATCTTCTTTTGTGTTTAACAGAACAAAGAAATTAAAAAAAAACATTTTTTCCTACTATGGTAGTCAATGGTGGCCAACAACTGTTTGGTTACAAGCATTTGCCCAAATATCTTTCTCTGTGTTCATCGGAACAAATTTGGAACAACTCGAGGGTGAGTAAATGAAGACGGAATTCAGTTTAAGTGATAAATATTGCTTCAGTCTGACATTTCTTTTGGCTACTTGCATAAAAGATAAAAAAGAACAAAATGTGTTAAAAGGAAATCCCTTGAGAAATCAAAGCACATCCGGAATGACCATCAGAAACATGCAATTATCACACTTGATGTAGTTATACTTTTGAAAGTAGAACCAAAACACTTCCACATTATACGTGTCAGAATGGGACTAATGTTTTAGTTTTGCCGACCAACCATGTCTGTCTTCAGTCCGTTACCGTAGAAACCCAGTAACTTTCACAAGGATGACATCCTACAGCCGCGATGTATTTATAAGTGCTGCTTACATGGAGGAAAAGTCTCATCTTTAAAAGATAATTTAACAGATTAAAATAGACCGTCTGTGAGCTATTAATAAAGTTATTAAAGAAACATTATTTGATTGTGAAAGGGATAGTTCACAAAAAGTTCAAATCTGTCATCATTTTTCACCCTCATGTCATTCCAGACCTGTATGATTTTCTATCTTCTGCAGAACACAAAAATATATATATTTTAAAGAACAACACGGACTCCCACCGAATGAACACAAAACCACGAGACAGTTCTCAAAATATCTTCGTTTGTGTTCCACATAAGAAAGAGTCATGCAGAATTTGAACCACATGAGGATGAATAAATGATGACAGAATTGTTATTTCTTTAAGTATGCTGTTAGTGTAATTCTGGAATACTGTGCTTTTGTCCCGCAGTGTCATTGGCCATCGCAGACATGGTGGTTGGAGTTTTGGTGGTGCCATTTTCCGTATACACCGAGATCTCCCTCATGGTAACCGGAGCTCCACCACAGTGGTACCAGGGCGTATCCAAGGCCTCTCAGGGTGGTGTACCGGGTCCTTGGCAACCATGCATGCTGATGGGTCCGCTTTTCGCAGGCTGCACCTTCGTATCCATCAGCACCATCTTTTTTATGACAGTGGAGCGTAGCGTGGCCATCCTTTATCCGCTGCATAAGGACGCCCTCGTGACGCACCGTCGCATCCTCTTCCTGATCTTTTCATCCTGGGCCGGCAGCTTCTTACTGGCCAATGCACCACTCATCCTGAGCAACAACTTTACGCTGGAATACAACGAGTGCAGTCGCTTGTGCAACTACGTCCCGGTACTGATCGGACTTCGGGTGCCTGCAGACGCCAACATTCTGCTCCTCTTTCCAGCGTTTGATTTCACTCTACTGGGTGGCACGCTGGCCGTCAACATCATGTCCTTCACCAGTATCCGTCGGTACTCTCGTAAGCGCAAGCTCCTCCTCTCCGAGGGAGCGGACGCGGGGACCGGCGGGTGTACCCACAGACCATCGTTTTCCGACATCAAAGCAGCAAAGACCATCGGAATCCTCACGTTTGCCTTCACGGCCTCCTTCAGTCCTATCGCTGTGTTTGTGCTGGGGAACGTGGTGGGCTACACCTGGTGCAAGTTCTCCTTCGTTGCGTTTTGGATTCTGGCGGGCAGCAGCTGTTGCAATGTCATCATTTACAGCGTGCATGACCAGCGTTTTAGGAACGGGCTGAGTCTGCTCTTTCAGCGGGACAGATCTCATGCTCTCTCGGAGAAAAGCTGACTTGGGTTCGGCTGTAACCTCACAGTGACAATTCTTTCATCATTTACTCACTCGCATTCCAAACCTGTAGGACTTTCTTCTTCAGAACACAAAAGAAGATATCTTGAAGAACCCATTGACTTCCATTGTATGGACACAAAACCACTGAGGCATTTCTCAAAATATCTTCTTCTGTGTTCCACAGATTTTTTGGGGGGGGTTAGGGTTTAGCTCTTCTGCCTCGAGAGATTAACGGTTTGTTTTTCAGGTTCTCTTTGATAAAGGGTTCAGGGACAACGATAAGGACCTTTCACTTTGTCTTGTGGTGTATTATATTCTTGAATTTACTTAGTATTTATGCAACAGATATCACAAGAATCATCTTCATGCGAGTCATCGTAAGTAGGACACCAGACAAATAAGAGGCCTTATTAAGATTTTATTACATTTATTCTCCATCTCAAATCTGCGAAATACATTTTTTTAATGTGATTTATGTATATGTCAAAAACGAATCCCAACTAATTCATTTTTTTGAAATAATAATTTAATGATTTGATTAAATTGAATGCACTGCATAAAACGTATGACCTTTTTTGTCTTGTTTCCCAACACAGCTATCTATACTTTATATATATTACGGTATTCACTTAATAAGCAAATGCATCTAACAAGATTTTAAGCATAAACGTTCCAAATCTAACAGTATTATGTGAAGTTGTGTTTAAAACAAACAAACAAAAAACGAGTTTGCCAGTTATTTATTTCTTACGTTTTTTCTTGTTTTAATCAAAAACACCACAACATTTGGTTAGATTTCTCTAAAAGGAAGACATAACATCTTCATCGTTTAGCCTGTCTTGTTTTACCCTGTAATGTTAAGGATATTTAGATAACAAGACCAAAAAGCAAAGAAAGAAAAGTATTTTGTGCGGTGTAGTTTTTCGAAGCATTTTTTGCGGTTTAATAAAAATACATTTATATTACAGATTTCATTTACAAAACAGAACAGTTTTGGTCTCAGAAAGTATTAAGTAAATAGTCCTGTTATAGTTTATACTCTGAACACTGTGACATACATTATCGGTGCATCTGTGCATCATTAATAGGATGAAGACTTCAGAATTTTTAATAAAACACATTTTGAAGCAGATGTTCATTGAGCGTGAATAACTGTAGGTGACGGGGCTAAAAGTCTGTCAGTCTTCTGCTTTAATATTCACAGCTTCAGCAGCAGACGCTCAGATCTCACGCTGACCGCCTCGGGCTGCAACTTTCCCCTCATGTTCAAGCAGAAAATGTGTTGAAGAGCACAACGTTACGAGCTCCATTCCCAAAGCATCGCTGACAGTGGAGGTTAGTTCATGGCTAAGTTTAAACTTTTTCTAAAGACTTCAGTTTGTATTGGAATGTCATTTCTTATGCAAATGCAACAGTTTTCCTTTAATGTCTGCTCTGTTCTACATTGAGGAAATGTGCGGGTTTATCCAGAAAGGACGTGACATGACAGACACGCGGTTTGTCGTGTGACACAGGGGTTAGAGAGAACAGGACAGGGTGAAGTGTTGACTGTGTGAGAAGAAGTGTAAAGGTGAAGATGTGGAAAACATTTGATATTTTTACAATTGATTATTACTTCTGTTTAACTGATAAATGTCAATTCTGTTCTACCTTTATTATTAAACGACTATTAAAGAATATTATCTCAATAACCTCTCCTAGACATCAATGAGAGTAAATGGAGAGCAAACACACACTTTTGCTCGGATCTGTTTTGAGAAACATCTGAAACTGGCAAAATATTTTTTTCCAAAAATGTACAATATATACTTTAAACATCAGTGAATTATAAATGAATAGGTGATGTTTACCCCGGTCACACGGTGGCCCTGGAGTTCTGTGTAGCACACATGAAAGTGTGTGTGTGTGTGTGTTTTCCTGAGTACAGATATGGAAATCAGCTCTTTGGAGGGACTGCCGTTGGCAAGGAGACAGCGAAGGGCAGTTTGAGATACAGCCAGAAGTGCTTTAAAAAATATGTTGTTTTCTTTTCTTGTTTTTACCTGTTTTGGCCTAGATTACACAGATTATTATGTCAGAACAATTATGTCCAAACCACCTGTGGCCGTGTGTATTTTTAGGCAACAGTAGTGATGTCATGAAATTTATGCTCATGGGGTTGAAAGTCATCCATTCGCTACATACGCTTTTTGTTGCCATGCTTTTCAGCGATACAAAAATCCACATAACGTGTACAAAACCTTGGGCAAGGGTGTTTATGTCGATTATAAAGTGGAGAAGTCATAGTGTTATATACAGTATTCATACAAATGTTTTTTTTTTAGAATTTGAGTAATTTGGGTCATATTAAGATTAGAAGGACGTATGTGTTGTAACTGAGCGTATATGATCAGCTGAGCTGCACGAACTGAATGTCCTAAGAGAAAATGTATTTCTCATCTTTAACTCCTCCCTGTACAGCTGTCACATGCATTATTCTCCAGGCCTTCAGACTGAAATTAGCACATCTCAAAGAAGATGGCTGTGAAAGCTAATGGTAAAAGTCCGTTTTAACGTACTGTGGTTTAACGTACCATCTACCATGAAACATTAAAGGTCCTATGTGTAATTTTTTGGAAGACTTATTGACAGAAATGCGATATAATATACAATACATAATGAAGCGTTGTGGTTTTTTTACCTTAGAATGAGCTATTTCTATCTACATACACCGCGGGTCCCCTTACGTGGAATTCACCATTGTTTTTCTGCAGGAGCCCTAAACGGACAAACTGCTCTACAGAGTGCATTTCATGAATACGTTATCTCCCTCGGCAAAGAAGCGAAAATGTAACGACATCGTAGTTCTATGTCAGCCACCGTAGTGCTTCGAAAGGGATGGGTGGAGTGAGCCATTGGTTGCAATTCGCAACCTCACCGCTAGATGGTGCTAAATCTAATACACTGGACCTTCAAATAGTATATGAATTTTCTAACGAAACACCACCGTAACATGTATAATACAGTACCATGGTATTATCATCACTGAACCATGGCACTCTGGCCATCCTGATTTTGCCAGGTGAGAGATGTTTTTGGGATAACGCTCTAATCGACGAATCAAACTTAGGGGAAATTTATAGTTGGTTTAGAATTACAACTACGCCATTATTATTCATCTATCTTTTTTCTCTAATTTTAAACATAAGTTATGGCTGGGGTAAAGGGTTATTCTACAGAAATATTGTTCCACTAAAAGGAAATTCACCTACAAATGTATACCATTACATTAGAGTGTAACCACATCATCCTGGAAAACAGAAAAAACCTTTTAGAGGCCAATGTTTACCGTCAACTTCAAAGTGGTGTGGCGGTTCTTTCATTGCAAAGAAACATCACAACATATAACCTAACCTAACCTCATTCAATCTTACTCTCGCTCTGTCCTCTGCAGCTTTGAATTGAGTTTTTTGGTACACCAGTGACTTGGGCTTTACCTGATGATTAAACACCTCCAAACATCACTGTTCCGAGTAAAAATACACCTTGTCGCCTAAAAAATAATGAAAATAACTTTGACGTCTTTAATGTTGACTAAGGCCGTTTCAAAGATTGAAGTCAATGGCACACTTCTGGGATTCACAACTTTCAGTAGTTTTTGGTGCAAAGTAATCAAACAATTGTGCCAATAAAATCATTATTTTCATTGTTTGTCATATAATCTTGAAATCCATCATTTAATCTATTAGTTACAGCAATAAACACACCTGTTTTGACCATTTTTCATGGGTATGACTGCTCTGATGCAAAAAAGAAAACACATTATGCGATGTTAGCATTAGTCACATATTTCTAAATTCACTATACTCATCAATGCTTTAAAATACACTTTCTAACCTGATCCATCCATTGAAAGTAAAGTTGTCTTCTGTAGTTCAAGTCCACCTTTCACTCAGTTCATACATTTATGTTTCATATATTTCTTGACCAGCTAAATAAAACTGACATAGCTTCACTTTTTTTAATTATTTGATGGGGTCACAGTCGTCAGTTCTTACACTTCAGTCCCGTCTCAGAGCTTTGTGAGGGATCACAAAGTCTTATCAGTCCTTTGCTCCACACATTTCACCCATGATAGAGCAGATTTGCCCACCGCCTCAGGCGAAGTACCGGCCCGATGAATAACTCAGACCCAGGTGACAGGTCCAGACACTTGCTTTTCTATTATTTCCCTGACGTGCGGTTACACTTATGAAAGAATTTGGCAGCATGGTACCTCGGGTCATGTGCTGTATATTTTATGATTAAACAGACAATTCAATCTTTATTAAAAAATAATCCACAGTTCGTGAGAAACAAATACACACTTTCATAATTTGATTAAACCCAAACATCCCTTTCATTTAATCTCATCTGCTTCTCCTTGAGTCATGACGTTGAATGGAGGGTAAACAAAGACTTTTGCTCAAGTCTCATCCGAGATTATTCATATTTAAAAAAACCTCTGAGCAATACAAAGGTCAGTTTTGCTCACTGGGGTTCTTTTTACCGATAAATATATAAAAGCATAATTGTTTTTCAACTTTAAAGTCCCCGTGAACCGAAAGTTGCGATCATTTTTACTTCCGTATTTTGACGCATTTCCAAGTGAAATGGAATTTCTAATGAGAAAAATAGTGGGCGTCTTTTTCTGCGATTTGATTGGATGTATAAAAACAGCTGTTGCATTTTGAAACGGAACTGACAGCAGACTGAGAGTTGAAGGGAAGGAGTTAACGGATGCTCCGCCCAAGCCATCTAGCATACGTCATTTGAGATGGATAGTCATTACAGAAAGGAAGTGCATTATCAGATCTTAACTAAAGATTATGAGGGCACACGAATTTTAAAAAGAGAATGACCCACATTGATAAACCATTTACTACAAACGCTGCAATATTTCATGAAAAAATAGGCATTGTCATTTTTTATTTCACTGGGACTTTAAATAAAACTGATCAGTGTGAATTTCTGACATTGTATTCAATGTTATTTTTCTATTCTGTAACGGTGCTTTGAAACCATGTGAATTAGGAAAATTGCAAACTGAATTGAAAATACACAATCAGTGTATTGATCAAACTGTGAGATGCTTTCATGAAAGCCGAGTGAGACAATATACGCCAACACCGGTTGGGTTGAGAATCGTGTTTTAACAATAAGGATTATCCCCGTCTCTTTGTAAACGCAATTTAGCTCAAGAAACAATCCTTTTCGATTATGGATTTAAGAAGTGTTTCATCTCATGGAAATCAAGTCTTTGTTTCCATGAGCTACAGGTGAATGTGATTTGTGTAGTAGACCACATAAATGCAGTATCCATTTGAGCAGTGACAAAATATTAATAAAGCTACACTTTGTGTTAGATACAGGAAGGGTATCAGAAAACATGCGGTGCAGAGATAATAGAGAAAAACAAACAGCATAAGTCGCATCCTTCGAAAACGATTTGATCGTCAGTGATGTGATGAATTTAAATACATTTCATTTGTGATTTACATCACTAAGGTTTTGCATATATACGTATATATGTATATACAAGTCACATACATGTTTTATTTAAATCATTACATCCCTTCAACTGAAGGACTTGACTCAGCAACATTTTTACGTTTACCAAGATTTCATTCAACACACCAACAAGTCACCATGACATATCTGAAATGCAATCCATTTCCTGGTGATTCCTCTATTGCGGAGGTAGATAAATGTACAGTTCTGATTTGAATTCCACCCGTGTGGAAAGAGATAAATGCCTGCAGTAAATGCAAACCGTTCTGAGGTCAGGCACTATGTGTCGCTTTCTCTCGAGTCTGCTTATGTGCCGTCGTCTCAGCTGGTCTGTGATCAGCACCTACTGCCTCTAATACACACGTAAACCCTTGTGCTCTATTAAGAAAAGAATGAACATAATTAAAATCAGTTAAATGAATATTCAAAACATAAACTAGGTATTTTTGTCATTTAGAGGAAATTATTTAACTTGCTACGTATATAGAAAGTACAATTACAATGACCAGAACATTGACCAAACTTCTTTGTTTTGTCAGATAAATATTCCAAATGATTTTTGTCATAGCCCCACATATTAAGATGAAGCTTTCAGGCTCTTTTTGAAGCATACAGGTATATAACAGCAGCAACCCTTTTGTCTCTTTCTTGTCATCATGATTTCTCCAAATGAAGAGTTTGGTTCCAAAACGAGATGACTCCAAAATCATGTTTTTTATTATGTTATCGTGTTTTTATTGTGCTAGTTAGCTGTATTTTTTGAGTTATTATGGCTTAAAGGGGTCATATGACACGGCTAAAACGAATATTATCATTTGTTTTAGATGTAATGCAATGTTTACACACGATTTAAGGTTCGAAAACGCTGTATTTCCCACATACCGTGCATGTTTGTATCCCCTTTGAAACGTGCTGAAAAAAGCGAGGTGTGCTATGATTGGCCAGTTAACCAGTGCGTAGTGATTGGTCGAATACTGCAAGCGTGTGACGGAAATGTGACGCCTCTGACCATATTTGGAACATCAGGTTCCTCTTCAATTGTACTGACAGGTATACTGACGTATACATTTGGGCGGTCTTAGTCAAATCATACCACCAACTGACGTAGATTTGTGGGGGTGTGGTTACACGAGGATTCGCTTTTAGATAGAATGCATCTTTTGTTTCGACAATTTTTGCAATTTTACGCGTCTAATACATGCATGGGCAACTTATAACACACCAAAGACACAGAAAAAGCACCATATGACCCCTTTAAATCAAAACAAACCAACTGCAGTTTGATTGACATTAATTGGAATGCACAATAAAAACACATGGGAACCAAACTCTTGAAATATACTGTACTCCCCACAACAAAATATACACCAAAGCATTCTAAAATGAAAAATTGTATTAAAACATCGTTACGCGTACTTCAGAAGATCGTCCAGTTCTCTTTTGATCTTGTTGACAACAGGTGGACCCTGATACACCAGAGCGGTGTAAAGCTGAACTAAACATGCTCCAGCACGGATCTTATCCAGAGCGTCCCGCCCACTGGCCACCCCGCCGACACCAACGATAGGTATCTTTCCTACAGACTCGCACAAAAACAAACTTCTCTTATGAAAACTACCCAAACTATATATGAAACATAAGAAGCACAAGACTTCGGGTTTTCAGCATGTAAGGAGGGTACCTTGGGTCAAGGAGTACATCTCTCGCACCATCTGCGTGGACATTTCTTTGAGAGGCTGACCGCTGAGTCCTCCGTCCTCACGTTTGTTGGGGTCTTTTAAAGTCTCCGGTCTGGAAACAGTGGTGTTAGAAACCATTAAGCCATCAATACCAACCTAAATCAATACAGGTCAAGGCAAAAAAGGACTTCAATAATTCAAGTCTGACTGCAGTGCTAACAATAATGATGATATTTGAGACGAACCTCCATGATGACCTCGGCGATGTCTTTTTTGTCCTGTGAAGTAAGATCAGGGGCGATTTTCACCAGGACCGGTGGACGCTTCTTACACGGCAGAGAATCTCGCTCTTTCAGCACCTGCATAAGCATAAAGAAAAACAAGTCTCATTTGATCACTCACATTTAACTCTCACGAAACCTTAAACACACTTCGCTAGATTGAGCTTGATTTAATAGTAGTGTGATATGATAAACAATAAAAGAGGATGCTTGGTAAACAAATGCTCTATCTTTAGTTCTCTATCCACAGTTGCTCTGTTTTTCATTATTGAAGTGTGCTTGGACGGACAGCCGACGTGTGCTTGCATATACTTGTAAGTTTGTGTAACCTTTTCATTGATGCTGAGAATATCATTTCTAATTTGGAAATATGTGAGGTCACATCAGACTGGAGATTCCGCCCCAGAATCATGCACTACCTTGTCCAGAAGGTGGCGCAGTTCTTCCTTGCCCTGTAGGTTCCTAAGGCCTGGAGTATTAGGGCTGCTCACGTTGACCACCAGATAGTCAGCGAGCGGGCCCAGCGTCCGCAGCCCCTCCACATAATCTGCCACCGCATCAGTGGAAATCTTGTTCTTGCCGAGATTGATGCCGAGAGGTTGACCTGCTGAGAGCGGACGGCGAGGGCATTACATTCTGTCGTGGAAAAGTTGCAGAGACGTATTCAAATAAGTAGGAAAAATCACTGCGCATATTTGATGAAAGTCCACAGTCGAGCGTTGAATGACACACTGTGAATGTGCAAAGCATTAGAGGCGGTGTGCTGTAAAGCTATTTTCACAATGTTCGAGAAAATAATAACGGATCTTAAATCTGGAGACATGGAAATGCTTTACAAAATCAGCCCTAAAGTTAAACAATAAAACCGAGTAAGATTTTGTGGCGGTTTTGTGATGTTTACCTGCCGTCAGCGCTGACTGCGTGAGTTCTCTGGCTTTCAGTCTGTCGTGTACGGCAGAAAGGCCGCAACTGTTGAATCCATATCTGAAATAAACAATAAAAAAATATATATTATATTAATCTGTGCAAACACAAATGTGTCTATTGAGGGGACTGTAACCAGTAGCGCCGTGTGGTTTGGACAACATCTTGGACTTGAATAAACCTCAAACATTCCAGATTTATTTCGACTCTGATTTCATTTGTGCGCTTGACGCAGGCCTGTAAAATTGGCGTTAATATGTGCTCTTATATGGGCTACCAAAGATCTGGTCCACAAATTGTTTTAAATGAGAGCAAAAGATGAACGACATTCATGACACACGGTAGTACTTTGAGTTCACGGAAGAGAAAGTCCGAACTTTCAAATGACAAGCAGCATTTGGCATTCAAAACTTCTCATTTCCGAAGGACTCCACCCTTTTTTGAGCACCTGTGAAAAATCTGGCCGACATTAAGAACGCAAAAATGCACATTAAAAAATAACACAAGAGTATATTCATGAACAAACTATACTCTTATATAACTTGATTTATTCACAACAAATGCTATTGCTTTGTAAATTAAAAATAAAATGCACACACGCTAGGGCTGTGCAATTAATCGAAAATAATTGTAATCGTCAATTTTGGCCTCCAACAATTACAAAAACATAATAATCGACGTAAAACGATTATTGTGCCGCATTCCATTTTGCAAGGATCATCTCTTTTCTTGTGGTATAAATCCACAGTTGTTCAGCTGTGTTATTTCTTTACATTTATTTTTCAGTTGAATTCACAGTTTAAAAGCCAAGTTTTTTTATTTTTCTATGTTGTTTTAAAACTTAGTGAGTAATCATGTTAAATAATCGGGATCTCAATATTGGCCAAAATAATCATGATTATGATTTTTGTCATAATCGAGCAGCCCTAACACACGCACACAGCAGAAAGAGAAACAAAACATGAACAGGACTGAGCTATACAGCTACACTGAACCCACAACAAAGAAGATCAAAGTGTATTTGATATGTTTTATGACACAAAGTGCGTCATAATGAGCCGATGTTACACTGTAAGCTTTTTCCTAAGGGCGGGCTGTCCTGCGCCTCATTTGCATAAATTCCATGCTCAGAATAAACACGGGGTGCGTGCACTGACGGAAGATGCTAAAGTGATTTAATTTAAAGCCAGGCATGCATGACATTCTAGGAAGCCTCGGAGAGGAAACCTGAGTTTGACAGGTAGACATACAAACAATGTTCCATGCAAATAATAAACCATATAGAGTTAGGAAAGCAAAACGAATAGGCTTATCAAGCATTGAAAGGGAGGAGGAAACCCATATTTTTTTGTTAATGACGTGCAAGGCTATTCATCCAATCAAATTCTACGATATTAGGCTGCAATTTCGTCCCCAGCTTTTTGTCACTAACCAAATTAAGTCAATCTAAACGTAGACGTGTTGCGTGACATGCCCTATGACCACGTGACCACCAAACCTATGCTAGGCAAACACAGATCAGACTACGTTGAAATGGGTTCAATTACAGTAAGATTATATATGGTTTGTGCTGACCACGTTGTAAGTGTTATGAGATGAATCACTGACCGCCGAAACAGATTAAATTCAAGAGGAATTGAGAATCCAAACACTCAGATTATACTTGAGTGAGTACTTCTATTCAGACGGTATCACATTAATGATTTCCCCATAGAGCTAATACGTTTCAGCATTTGTTTAGTTTAGTTTAGTTTAGTTTAGTTTAGTTTTATACATTACATTGAGCCAGTTTTAGTCAAGTCTCGCGTTTTGAACTTGACCAAATTTCATATGAAAATATTATGTCCATCAAATTCTCAATGCTTTACAGACCAAGCAAATAGTGGGTGAAAGTTGAATGCCTAGATTTGATCCATCAACTAACCAATAATGTAAACTCATATTTAGGATTAAGGCAGGCAAAGTCCAATAACTGATGAATCAACTATCAAAAGAACCCATACTGGTCTGACACTAATCTGAATAATGGGAAGGATTTGGTTACAACCATGGATGGACACATACCTGTTAATGACCGCCTGGTCTGACTCCAGTCTATACACACGTGGTTTCTGGTTTCCTTCCTGTGGTTTTGGTGTGACTGTCCCCACCTCGACAAAACCAAAGCCAAGTTTATAAAGCCCATCCACTGCCTCGCCATGCTTGTCAAAGCCTGCTGCTATCCCAACCGGGTTCTGGAACCTTTGACCCAACACGTTAACCTCCTGGTGGAAATAAATAATGTGATTATTATACAAGGGTGTTTGCAATAAATATGAATAAACTAAAATGTCCTGTGTGCACATAGGGCCATGATGGTACGGCAAAGGTATTTAATGGTCTATCACGTGACGCACTAACCAATGATGCTGGGTCCTTGTAACGGTTACGAGGCACAAGACCAAGGCCAATCAACCGCACAGCCATGACATGAGCTGTCTCTGCTCCCACAAGTCTTTGCAGCACAGGCATCAGAGCATTAGCGTAAAAATGCTCGTCTCCGGATGCCGTGAGGTACCCGAAGAACAGGGCACTGCCACATCCAATGATCTTTAAAGCATCCTTGGCTTGTTTCTGCAGACGTTGGGAGAGGAGACTTAGAAAGCAGAAGCTCTTTTGCCATTATTTCTGGTGAAGTCATAATATTAATAAAAATTCCCAAATACACACAAAAAAGGGATTGTGTAGGCAACATGTTCTCATCATCAAGTACACATTCAACACTTCAATTTCATCCAGGGCGATGCCTCACGAATCAATAAATAATGTGTATATTCACGTGTTACTGAGTCTAACAATGATACAGTGTTTAGAAACTAACTGACTGCATTGTGAACAGTACACAATATATAACCTACGAAATGTCTTCCTCGAAAGTGTGCTTGAATTATATTATAAATAATCTAATTGCTTTTGTCTAATGCAAAGTACAATTTGAAATCTTGACTGCAGTATTCATATATATGTTTATTACTAAAACACAAAAATTCATATGGCAGCATAACGCCAGTTACCATGTTCATTCATGCCCATATTCAAGTACCAAGTGTTTCAATAAACTGTGTAAAAATCATTGGAAAATCGCATGTTAATTTTTATAGTGTTTAACAATTTATTGCACGCTGATATTGTAGAAGTGCCACTGTCCTTTGAAAGTTCATTTCAGCACGTAACGTTAGATCTACAGTAAAAAAAAATAATAATAACCGATTTAATATTTGTGAGCCACAAAAACAAGGAAAATGGCAGTCGTTAAATCAGTAAAAGCACGCTGTATTTAAGGTGATAACTCTACGTGTACGAATAAACTTCATGTTTATCTGAGCACAGGAACGCAACGCGTATTCACCTTCAGTCTCCCCGCCATGTTATGCGCGTGCAGGCGAGCAACCTGAATCCACGCCGTTTCACTTCCTGCATGAAACCTCGCGAGAACAGACGTAATACTACGACGTTCTAAAAAAGCACATCTTCAAGTGTTTAATATATATATTTGGTAATATAGCAGCTAAGTGTGAGATAATAGTGATTCAATATAGCGAGTTAATCGCTCAATAAATAAAAATAAAGGTAAATAAATTACATTACATAAATTGAAAATCGAAATTGTATTCGTTTGAATGGAAATGAGTCTATACTGGTAAAGTGTTCTATGAGTGTGCTGTCAACTTGTAAATCCTACCGAATTAATGCCTAAAACACACTACATACACAAGGAATTAGGAATTTTGTAATAGTTGTAATGGTAAACAGCTGGTGGTTCATAATGGGACTTGTTATGGAAACCATAACTTTTGTTCAGCAGACGTAATTCTATTATAGATTATATAATTGAGTTCACTCTGTAGTCATTCCTTTAAGTATTTAAACACACACACAGAAATGAAATGCTGTTCCTCACAACCACAAAAAATAATGATTATTTGTAGCTATTATGTAAAAATTGTTTCCCCAAACAGGCTGGAATTTGTTATAAAGTCTTTCGTCACTAATAAATAAATACAAATACCAAAAGTACTTCTCTGCCAATGTACCTCTGTAGTACCACGGTATTGTTTAAAGTAAAGTGTATGTACCATTGTCCATGAACATGGATATCATTCAGTTCCATGGTATCAAAATGACTATTTTACATCCCTCTACCATGGTATTGGCACAGTGTTTGTTGTAAAATCTAAATAACTAAGAATAAGTATTTCAGAAATGAGCATGGAAAAAACAATAGCAGAGGCCTTTTGGAATGAAATGTCTTGGCTTAAAGTCAGACTTTGCATGTATTTGAGTGTCTCCTACCATTTCCCTAATGAAGTTAGTTCACATTCACTGTTTTCACAAAGTGAGATCTCACATTTGCGTACATAGGCTCCCTGTTTTCCAGTCCTCGCAAACTTCTCTCAGGTGGAGGTTGTTTCCAGCTTTCGGCCATGGCTGCCTCAAAGCGGGTGCCCGTTTATTGTTGGATTTCAATTGTTTTGATGTCACTGGCCATTTCTATTGATGGAACAGAGGATGATGGACACCAGCTATATAATTATGACAGCATCTTTGAGAACATCCACGGGGACATCACATACGACTTCGTCGAGGAGTCTATGTCATGGGCTGAAGCTCAGAAAAGCTGTGAGGATCGAAGAGGACATCTTCTGAGAGACCTGAATGATGAGGTTAAGGAGTTCTTACAGACCCTTTCTACAGGACCTGGACGCTGGTGGGTCAATCAGGACTCGATGAGTGGAGATTCCATGGGTGGTAAGACTCAAAGTTTCATCGTAGACTCTATGCACTTCTATACTGTCCTGACAAAGAATAACCAACATCATAAAAAATACAACAGTCACAGATATATATATATATATATATAAAGAGAGAGAGAGAGAGAGAGAGAGAGAGAGCAATTCTGGTAAAAAGCAGAAAACACTATAAATTTGGAAACATCACCACTCAGCTTATGAATATGGTAGACATCTATGAAAAGAATCAAAATGGGTGCTCATTTATATAACATTGTAGTATAGATTTCATCCTTACAGTGTGCGTACGCACAGTCAAGAGTGTCTGTACGCTCAAAGTTTGTTTGTTCAAAATCCTGATATGTGCGCGGAGGATTGTGCATTCACAGTTGGATGGCCATGGTGTTTAAAAACGAGATGCTTTTTTGAGTGTTTCAAGAGAACCTTGCTTATAAAAAAGGGATGGTCCAAGACACATCTTAAGATTTAAAAACTCAAAAAAAGTCTTTCTTTCATTAGGACAAACTGATAGTTCAATAATAAAAAGATCTGCCTTTGACAATCTTGTAATATGTAACACATTTTGTGAGAACAATTGGTTGAAATTGTACTGTATCTCATTTGAAACTGTTAAAATCGTTTCGATAAATATCAGTATATTGTGATGTACGTAGCCTACTTTCAATCTCATGTAAAAAAATAGTACTAGGTAAATCACAGTGTTTTTTTTCTAAAGCCATAGCAGAACCACAACTTTAAGTAACCCTGAACTTTTCAAGGAACAGTCAATTTGTGAACCCAGTATATCCAGTAAAGATGATTCTCTAGAAGAAGGATGTTCTATTAAACCTAAAGAAGCATTTTCGAAATGTTGTTCTTGTACATGTGCATTAACCATTTTGAATGAACCCGTGTAATGTCCCTCTTGTTACAAATCAAGGCAGTGACGTCAACTATCCACGCCATCTTGTTTGCACCTATTTGGAAACCGAGCCATTTCGACTAGTGACCACACCCAACTGCAGCATGAGCTTTGGCTCCCTCTGCACGCTAGGTATGCAAATACAAACGCATCCCATAAAACAATGCTATTTGATGGTCAGAAGCAATACATCTGAGACTAAATGAACGGAACACAAAATGTAATTATGCGATTGTGTCGTTGCAGACGCAAATACACATCTGAAGTCAAGCGAAGCAAAGCACAGACACCGCAGATCCACAGTTGGTGAAATGACAAGTATAAGCACCATTGCACCTTTGTTGGAGGTTAGTAAGTTTGATTCATTTTAAGAGAATTTTTCTCTTATTTCAGTTGATTAATTCGGTCCATCAAGCCCCCGTTTATGTTTAAATGAAATCATTCACCAGGGTACAGTAGGCCCATGTTTGCTTATTAACCTGCACTGTAAAAAACCTGCAATTCTACAGACCTTTTCAGTTTTTTTTTACAGATATTCCTGTCATTTTATTTACATATTTTTAAAGTGTATTTTCGAAATACGGCCAAAGAACGTAAAATTACAGGAAAACACCGCAAAAAAGGGGGGAAACATGTCATTAAAATAAATGACATACAATCAAAAACTCAATTTCAGTTTTCTGATTTGCCGGATTTCATTCGAGTAAACTATGTCTAGAACAACTGGTGAACACTTGAAGTGTTTAATCTTCTTGTTATTTTGCAGACAGCCAAACTGATATTAAAGAACATGGAAACAACGGTAGAGGTGATGACAAAGGATGATCGGGTATGCAGTGTTTCAAACGCATTTTTCAAGTACAAACGATCAAAGGGCCACTGACCACATTCTCGGTGCTTTCAAATCTTTGCGGTCTAACACAATGCATCAATGTAATTATTTTCTTGCTCTTTTTTCCCTGAAAGGTCCTGTATCTAAAACAAATATACAGAATCGTAAAACTTCTTCCAGTTACTGCCGACATGGCTCCTGCAGTTTTGAACATCACTTCGGCCATGTTGCTGTATACACAAGAGTGTGAACTCGATAACTTTGACGACGTAAGTCCAGTTTGGTTGGATCGTTGCTCTTCACGTTTATGAATCCTCTGTATTGTTGTTACAGCTTTCATTGGTGAATGTTTTATATTCAAACAGTTTGAGGAGCTGATCATTAATGCTGGACTCATTTACGCGACGGTCAAAAACGGACCTTTCACGCAGGAGATGCCGACAGGCACCATGTTTGTTGACAGGTCTGGAATTATAACTGCCTTGTGTTGTCATATACAGTGGCTCATCTTTGATGTAATGCTCCGGTGTTCATAAAGCTCTCTGTCTCATCCCTAGTAAAACCCCCGAACAACTGGGTGGAACGGAGGTCGGCTCAAAGAACGGCACATATTGCCAGTTGCCATCTTTATCTGCTTTGTCAGGCCAGCTGCCTCCTGGGAGTGTCAATGTCCAGGTGTGTTCTAAATATGTGCCATTGCCATTAACTTTCTTATTTCTTATACATAAGAATGAAAGAATGCACTTGTAGATACTAGATGTGTTTTCTTAATAAACGTTGGTGTCCTTGTGCGTTATTATGCCAAAAGATAATCGACTGATCAGAGCGTTATTTGTTTCGCTTCCTTTCCCATCCAGAGCCAAACTATTTCCAAATTTTGAATAAAATTTCGATTAAATAAACCAATCACCTGTGTGACGTAATGGTTTTACCAATAAAAAATCTTCTTGCAGCTGTTCCAGTTCAAAGTGAATCCAATGCAGGACAAGTCCAACGAAAGCATCACGGGAACAACATGCAGCTTCTCTTTGCAGAAAGAAGACAGTGCCATCAAACTGATAGGTCTTCCAGAGAACATTGAGGTGAGAACATTGAGCTTTCTTCACAGTACATACTAGTTAGTGCTTTGTGCACACCTTCATCCCAAACTCAATCTGCTCTGCGCAGATATTTCTGCCCCGCCCGGGTGCCGGCGAACCTGAAGTCGTTTCAATCGACTGGAAATCTGGATATTCCGTCACCTCGTCCTTCAACATCACAGACGCAAATATGACGGTGATTGTTACGGCAAGACCAAATAAAAACGTCACCCTCAGTTTTCAGCTGTTCCCGTCTGAGTCAAACAGAACTAACCAAAATGCAACTGCAAGTGCTTATAGAGGCCTGAAAGGTAAAGTTTAAAAAACAGCGAAACATTGTTTATTAGTATGATTAGAAGAACAACGTTGCCATTAGAAGATTTAATCATAAACAAAGTCTCTTGGGTTGGATTTCAATCACTCGTTGAATGTAAAAGTTTTGTACCACAAGTAAAACTTTTCCAACTATGACTTCTCTACATTCAAATATACTTTCCCTGTTTTCATCTTATTCAGAATAATGAAATAAGACAGTATTCAAATAAGTATTAACTTTGATGACACTTGATCACCCATTTTCACTATTTTAAAACACATAGTATTCTTGTAATGTAATATAGCTAACAATGTCATTTTTTTATGCAAAATATACTGTATGTTGCAAAAATATGTGAGATTTATCCTTTCCCTCTCTCTCTGCATTATTATAGAGGATTATCGCTGGCTGATAACCCCAGAGATGAGAAAAGGAGGTCATATCGGCTGGAAGGTGGCCATATTACCAATCAATTACACTTCAAGCGATCAGCTGACCTTGAAAGTCTCTGTTTTTGTCACCAAGTGTCTCTTTTGGGACACAGACCTTGCACAGTGGAGTAGAGAGGGTTGCATGGTAAGACTTCACAACAAGCGAGTACGCAACTCTTTAACAAACGTGTGATTTACTGTGATGTTACTTCCGTCTGACAGGTCGGTCCAAAAACAATACCAAGCTTAACCCACTGCTTGTGCAACCACACGACGTTCTTCGGAAGCTCCTTCTTCGTGATGCCCAACCAAGTGGATTTGTCCCAGACGGCGGCGCTCTTCGCCACCGTGAATGAGAACTATATCGTGGTGGTGTTGCTGAGCTGTTTCTTAGCCGTCTTTCTGGTGGTCCTAGCGTGGGCCTGGTACGCAGACCGCAAAGCTCTCCGAACGGTAAGGTGCACATTCACATTTACTTGAAGGACAGTATGCATAATGTAACACTGAAGTTACAAGCAAAACATTTGTTAAATGAAACCTCGAATGACAATACACAGACTGCTATTCCTTATGAAAAATAACCAGGGTTTTACTACAATATTAAGACTTTTTGTACTAAACCACAGCTGGGTTATTGCTAAGTAAAACTAAACGTTTAAAAACGTTTGTTAATTCAGATCAAATAAAATATAGGGCTACATAATATTTGATAGACTACTAAATGAAAGTTTGTCTCAGCAATAAGCTAAAATAAGTTGAGGAACTAAAATTACTAAATATAAAGTTAAGTTAAGTTAAGTTAAGTTTAACTTAACTTAACTATATATTTAGTAATTTTAGTTCCTTAATTTAAGTTAACTTAACTTTAACATTTTTATTTGGTTAAATAAAAACTAAATTAAAAATTAAAAATTAAATTAAATTAAATTAAATTAAATTAAATTAAATTAAATTAAATTAAATTAAATTAAATTAAATTAAAAAAAATTAAATTAAATACAATATTGTTAAATTAAATTAAAATGAACATCAACACTAATAATATAAAAATAAAAGCTAATTCAAAATATACTAAAATTACAATAAAAACCAAAATAACCTCAAATTTGCAGTTTTCTAAATAATAATAAATTACTAAATATAAAGTTAAATTAAGTTAAAAGTTAAGTTAAACGTTAAAAGAAATTAAATTAAATTAAATTAAATATTGTTAAATTAAATCAAAATGAACATAAACACTAATAATATAAAAATAAAAGCTAATTCAAAATATACTAAAATTACAATAAAAGCCAAAATAACCCCAAATTTGCAGTTTTCTAAATAATCCTAGTTTAACCATGACATTTAAAGTAAATATAAGGTAAATGGTAATCAATCCTTAAAAAACATGGTTACTACACTTTTATTGTAGCCTAATAAAAGATTCTCCTGTTCCTTCGATCCCAGGGGTTTGTACATACTCAGATACAAATGTATAGTATATTGCAATGTAAGTTGCTTTGGATAAAAGCGTCTGCCAAATGCATAAATGTACATGTAAATGTAAAACCAGGGCACATTTTTTAAGGGATCATTTTATATGATGCTCATATTAGAATGAAGAAACCAAACATCCATTGAGCAAAAGACAGTATGATCTTTAAAAGCCTCTGTAAAATGATGCATTTTGTCAAAATACAATACTGACATGATGAAATATCTGTATCCACAGCGAAAGATGACTCTTCTGGATGACAGCCACCCATGTGCCGAGTACAACTATCTTGTAACTATTCAGACAGGTCACAGAAGACATGCTGGCACCACTGCTAAGGTAAACCATACTGTTTACACGGTTGATATCTATCTCACATTCAGCGCTTTTAATAAAACGAAATAAAAACGTGATTTTCTCTGACAGGTAAGGGCGATCCTTTACTTCGAGGAAGGAAACAGCGAGACATACAACCTGTCTGATCCAGAGAAGCCGGTGTTTGAGAGAGGAGGTGTTGACGTGTTTGTGCTCAGCATACCCTTCTCTCTCGGTACAGTGGAGAGCATTGAGATTTGGCATGATAACTCCTCGGGAGACCCGGACTGGTAAGTGTATAAAAAGCCTTTTCTTTTGCATGCATTTTCTTATTTTTGCATAGCAAAGCAGAAACAGATAGCACTTTAAAATGAGTGCACTATTTTCACTTTAGTGTCACTTTCACCTTTCCCTGTGTGCTTTATTTAATTCAAACAGGCTAAAAGCACAAATGAAACCAAAGAAAATAATAAATACAAATTTACACAAGAAAGGATGTTGGCACCAGAAAAGAAAGTAGCAGTTTATTTTTAAGGGTTAGAGAGAGGAAACGCTTCACTAACATTTTAAATGGACGACGGAGGAACAATTTTGATAGGGAAATGTATAAAAATCGAATTTCATTTCATTTATTTAACCAGGTTTAAAACGTCATTAATTCTTATTTATTAGTATTGTCGTTATTATTATATTTATTATTATTCATGAATATTAATGTCATTATTATCAGCAACATAAACACAATATCAGTTCCAAATACAATACAAGAGAATGAGTGATGAATGATTGCATATGTCTCACATTTTTCAGGTACCTGAACAGACTGACGGTTCAAGATTTACAGACACAGGAGGTCACACACTTTTTGTGCTCCACCTGGCTGAGAGGCGAGACCTGCAAGAGGACCTTCAACTCGGCCAAGAACAATGAAATCGCAAGCTTTGGGTAGGACCGCGAGTTTTCACAAAAACAACATTTAATGTGCAATACCGGACAACGGTTTTGATACCCATTTTGTAGTTAGAACAGTAGCCAAGTAGCTTCAGGTCATACGATTTCTTTAAGATCATCAGAAGTTTGTCCAAACCTTTGACGTCTTGCACGCATGCCTGTTTTCCCTCCCAGTGACATTTTCCAGACTCGGACATCATCCGGCTTCCGTGACGAGCACATCTGGGTGTCGGTCGTGGACCCGCCGCGCCGCAGCCCCTTCACCCGCGTGCAGAGGGTCGCCTGCTGTATGTCTCTGCTGCTCTGTACCATGGCCATTAACATCATGTTCTGGAACCTTCCAACGGATGAAGAGTCTCCCGTCCTCCTGAAGATAGGTCAGACCTGTCGTGCAAATTTTCTCTTTGTGACACTCAAATGTGACGGCTCATTTTGGTATTTGCATTCAATGCATCGTGTTTTGAAGAGCATGTTTAGTCAAAACGCAATTAATATGAAGTAACAAAATGCATTTTAACTCGCATGTCTGTTCATTTGTTTTTCAGGGTCTTTCGCGCTGACCTGGCAGGAGCTGATGGTGGCGGTGGAAAGCGGCCTGTTCATGTTTCCCATCAACATTCTCATCATTACCATCTTCCGTCACATCAAGCCACGTGTCGTCGCCAACAAAGAAGAAAGTGACATCATCAAGAACAAAGCAGTCATCCCTGCCTCTGTGTCCATGAACACCATCATTCAGGTTCAGCAGTTTTCCTGTAACATTACATTCACTCCCTCTGTAAGCAAAACGTTATGTTGTTAAAAGTGCGTGTTGTGTTCCTGCCCTTAGGAAATTATGGATCTGTTGGCGTGTCTCAGCAAAAGCCCCAAAAATATGTTGGGCAAGGATGTGAGGTCCGAAAGCAGCGGAGATCTCTTCTGGGCTCTGAACAAAGTGCACGACCTGATTGAGACGATGACAGGTTCATTGATCACTACATCTCATCTCACCTCATTTGAAAAAGTGCACTTTAATTCACCAAAAACAAAAAGTCATATTTTATCCGTCCTCGTGGTTCAAAACTTCTGTGGAACACAAAAGAAGATATTTTGAGAAACGCCTCAGTGGTGTGTATACAGTGCAAGTCAACGGGAGCAAATGTTGTTCGGTTAGCAACGTTCTTCAAAATGTTTCCTTTTGTGTTCTGCAGATGCAAGAAAGTCATACGGGTTTGAAATGTCATTAATAAATGACGACTTTTGTTTTTGTGTTAGCTATCCCTTTAACTGACATCTTTTGAAATACATGTTCCTTTGAAATGCTCTCTAACATTAAAGCGATAAACTTTACTCGCCCTCTTGTCATTTCAGACCTGCATGACTTTCTTTCTTCCGCAGAACACAAAAAGAAGATATTTCAAAGAAAGTTGGTAACCGAACCATTCCCTTCTGTTGTACGGACACAACACCAATGCAAGTGAATGGGGACCAGTTAACAACATTCTTCAACATATCTTCTTTTGTGTTCTGCGGAAGAAAGACAGAATTGTACTTTTGGGTGAACTATCACTTTAACGTGTCAAAATATGAAATAGTCCCCCATACCAGAACAATTCTGTTGCTTTTCCACAGCGGAAATGGTTGGTGATCCTCACTGGTCGTACTGCAGCCGCTTCGTGTTCTACTCTTTAAGTCACGTCAGTCGTCTTCTGGATCACGTAGGAGAAAAGGGCTGTTTCCTCAACGAAGAGCTTCGACAGGCCAGGGGGACGCTGAGTGTTTTGCTGAAGAAGGCCGAGCTGGCGTCTCTCAGACACGCGGCCCAAACGTGAGGATGAATGGGTTTCACAAGACGCTTATAACCTTCCTTCAAAAAAATCTCTTTAAATATAACAATAATTCCCCCTGAGGATCAATCAAATTGAACGGAGAGCCAATGGAAACTTTTCCAAGTATCAGATATGAGGAAAAGAAAAACGTAGAAATCTCACAAATGTGAGAAATGTCATTCGAGTGTCAAACTGAGCTCAGATTTGTCAAGTTTGCAATCAAAAGTCAATATTATTGAACATTTCTCATCATATTGACCCAAATCCAGATCATTTTACCTCTACAATCTACATTCATGTTGCACCTCCATACACTTCATGGCCTAAACCCTTTCTTCAGCGGACAGTCTGCTCTTTTAACATTTGAAATGGTTCTTTGAAAAAAAAGAAACCATGTTTGTGTATTTGTGTCCTAGTACTGTAATCGTGCAGCAACCACAGAAGAAGAAGGGTTGGTGGTTGCCGTGGTGGTTTCTGTTTGTCGGATGGGCTCTTCTTTTCTTCATGAGCGGCATCTCCACCTTCTTCACTCTGCTGTACGGATTCCAGTACGGTCGAGAGTCGTCCATACAGTGGGTGATCACCCTGACACTGTCTCTGGTCCAGAGCATCTTCATCCTGCAGCCTCTCAAGGTCAAACACATTTTCTTGAGAACAATCCGACTTCAAAGGGAAACTTCGTTCATTATAACTCACTTTTATTTGTTTCTCTTTTGCTGGGTGTTTTGAATGTCAGGTGATATTGGTGGCCATCTTCTTCGCCATGATCCTGAGACCAGTGGCTGTGGATGACAACGAAGAGGTCGAGCTTCTCCTGAAAGGTGAGAACACGCACATCAAAACCAAAACGTCGTCTCGGCCTTCCCGAACGCAAGCAGTGATCTCACAAACATTTCATTTCCCTTTTTCAGAGCAAAAGAAAAGATGTGAGGAGTACTCCGGAAGATCAACGTCCTGAACGTAACCGTCAAAGATGCCGGACTGAAGAACCCGTCGACCTCGCTGGGATTTCCACTCGAGATATTGGTGTTGGGAACAGCGCGTGTTCCGGTTTCACATTCGCGCGAATAATCGGTCTCTAACTGTATCAAGCAATCCACGTGTGTAGGCAGACTTTTATTTTTCATGATCCTGATGTAGCGAGAGATTTTACTTGTACATAATTCATGTATCAAAATGTAGTCATAACAAAGTAAACTTAGTCTATACTGTACGGTCGCTTATTGGTTAACATGCTTCGTCTTTATTTTGAAACCTTTGGGAATTTATGAACATACTATGAGTACTTGTCAATGATGTGAAAGGAACTCGACTGTCAAACGTCATCTAGACATTGAGTTCATTTAAAAAGAAAAACAGGGAATATGTTAATAGAGCTACGTTTTGGTGGTCAGTGTCATTTTAGTCGATCATTTTTATTTAAGTACATTTTTAGAGAGCAGATTCCTATAATACGTGAAGTCTGTCTGTCTGCTGTAATTCTTTTGCTGAAAAAGCCATACAAACTGGTCATATAAAAGGACTGAAATGCTAGTGTATGTCAATCAAACTTTAGAATGTTGCATTTAGGAAACAAACCAAGAACTTATTTTTGGTAACCTGTGTAAAATATCAGAAATATGCTAGATAAAACACTGCATAATAACTGCTATACCTCAAATAAATATATGCATACATATTCAATGAAATGTATTTGAGCATATCCTATATAAATAAACTCTATTTAAACGGGCCTCCAGTGCATTTCAGTCGGTCTTTAAAATGTTTGTATATTTACAGCTAGTTTGTGTGTCTTTGCTTGTTGTTCAAAACTAAATTGCAAAAAGAAATAATTGTGTTTGAACAGATTTACAAATGTTTAGTAGCTAGTGTAAAACCTAATAAAAGTTGGTTTTAGGCTGAGAGAAAATATGATAACACTGAAAACATAATATAATAAATATAATAATACTGCATAATAATAATGTTGTATTATATCATACCGTCATAATATAATAAAATATATTAAAGGCATAAAAGCACAAAAACAAAATCTTGTAATAAAAAAATATTCTCTAATCCACAGAAAATCCGTAGAAGTCAATATCTATGGTCTGAGTTTGAAACGAGTTTGAAGTTTGATGGGTTGAAAAATATGCACTGTGTTTACTTTCTGTAAATAACAAAGGAGTCGTAGCTGGCAGGGTTGATGTCAGGGTTTAGACCCCCACTTTCAGCACACTATTATTAGAAAAATGTCATCATAAACCCGCACGCCCACCCGTCCTGACCCTCGTTGTGTTTCTCTGTGCTTCAGGTCAGATGTGTCAGCAGGCACATCCAGACAGAAGTCTCAGTATGCGGCCTTGTGTCTGTATGACGATAATCTCCTCCGGACACAGACGCTCCATCCATTACAAAGCGGGAGAAATGAGATACATCAGAGTAGAGATGTGCACGCTGCACACCATCTGACACCGTCTCACAAAATCTAACAACTTGATTCTATTACTGACCTTGTGGTTTCAAGGTTTTAAATAATGTTGTGTACTCAAATGTCGGCAAAACACGTTTATTGTAAAATTACGGTCTCTCTCATCTGAAAAAGAAGAGCAAAAATGTTAATGAATCAGACAGCACCCATTTCATCTAAACAAAAGAAAGTATACTAGCTTCTAGACGTTGTACTTTAAAGGGACAGTTCACCCAAAAATTAAAATTCTGTCATCATTTGCTCCCCCTCAGGTTGTTCCAAACCTGTGTACATTTCTATGTTCTGCTAAACACAGAGAAAGATATTTGGAAGAATGTCAGTAACTGAACAGATCTCATCCCCCCCATTGACTCCCAGAGTATTTCTTTTCCCTACTAAGGCAGTAAATGGGGGATGAGATCTGTTTGGTTACTGACATTCTTACAAATATCTTCCTTTGTTGTTCAGCAGAACAAAGAAATTCACACAGGTTTGGAACAACCTGAGGGGGAGAAAATGACGACAGAATTTTAATTTTTGGGTGAACTGTTCCTTTAAGGCAGTTGACCGAAAAACAAACATTCTGTCATTATTATACTTAGCATCTAGGTCTGTATGACTTTCTGTTTGCAAAAGTTAACAATCAAAGAGTCAAAATTCACCCAGATTTAAATATTTGCTAATTTTATTTATATAAAGGAACCTCTGGACACATAGGCAGTTTTTTAAATTTTATATTTAAATAGATGTGCAAAGTAAAATGAGCTTTTTGGACATAATGACGTTCAGAACATATACTTTATTATATACTTAACTTTTTGTGTCAATTTTGGTTTAATTTGAGCAACTTTGTTATGAGCTTTTGTCATTAATTATTATTTTTTTTGTTTTAAATTGTCATTCGTGTGTACATTTTTATTTATTTCCAGTTAGTAATTATTATTTAATTTATGTTATCAAATATATATTATAATTATAATTAAGTCCCTCGGCTTAACCTTATTCCAGTTTTTTGCAAAGGTGACATTTCTAAGTTTTTGAAAAAACAAAGGGAGATATTTTCAAGAACGTTGGTAACCAAACAAGCCTGACATCACGGACTTCCATTGTATGAACACAAAGCCACTGAGACTCAAAATGTCTTCTTTTTTGTGTTTTACAGATAAAAGAGTCATATACAGGTCGACATAAGGGTATATAAATGACCAATGACTATTTCTGGGTGAACTAACCCTTAACAACAATACAACAATAACAACCCTGCTTCATATTATGTGCATTATAGCAGCCTCTAGTGGCCTTAAAGAGTAAAACATTATAGATCTGTTCCACCAAACTCATCACACTATCACATATTATTCCCTTTTTTTCACTGAGAAATAAGAATTTAGATAAGAACTGAAAATGTTATGAGCAAATAGACTTTATTACATGTTTTCAATGCAAGCTAAAATCAGTATCAAACATACATAACACGCCAGATTCTCACTCAGATGATTTAAGACACACAAATTAGTGTTAAGGGAGAAACAACCACACACACACACACGTATATAAAGGCTTCCTCGTCTTACTCTTCCATAATAAACATATAGCATTGACAACGGGACTGTCAAGTAAATACAAATATTTTAAAACCCTCACCAAAAATAATTACTCATCCAAAATATGGAGTTCAATAAACAAGCTATTAGGATGGACACAGATCCCAGAGGCAGACGTGAAACTGCAAGGCCACAGCTGAAGCGAGAATAACTAAGGCCATAACAGTTTAAAACACACACAAAACTAAAGATGGAGTGTAAACCGAATAAAAGTTCACAAAGAAAGCCGACTCGTGTCATTTCTAACTCGAACACATTCTCACGTCAGTCACAACCTGCTTAACAAAAACAAAGAAATGTTTAACTTTAACACACAGGATGTTCGTTCAAAATGGGGGGAAATAAAACACGGCATCTTTAACTAGGTGTGCTTAGAGCACTAGACACAAAGGAGCTTTGGCGTTTAGTTGAGCATATGAAATAGCAACAGCACATCTCTCATGTCAAGACTGTTTTACTTGTCAATGCCAAAACAGCTGTGTCATTCACACACATTTTCTCCTTTACGTCATACGCTCGGTCATTCATGAGACATCAGATAAGCTCTTTACACAACTCAAGGTGTACAAAAGCAGACAGGTTAGACCTGCTTTTTCCTATATTACTCAAAGAGGACGCAAAAAGTCCTGGAAGCAAAAAGAAAGTACTGTAGGCATCTGTCTCGTAAAAATGGGGAAGCTAACAGATAGAATGATTATCAATAGATCATATAGTTTAATATATATTGTTTAGTGGTGGTCATACATGCTGCTGAAGTTAGAATACATAACAGATCACCGGACTAACTAGTTTCCGTTGTCATCGAGGCCTTTTGTGCAGGGCGGGCGTTTTGTCATAGGCGAATTTGGTATACACTTTCTCCACTGCCATTCACAAGCTTCTCTAGTATCAGATCCTTCATTATGTTTGTTACCAATATTATTTTACACCTCCACCAGAAGTACAGAGAACAGCGTGTACGTGAAGACGGACAGGGTGCGATGATGTCTTGTGCGGCAGCTGGAGGTTTGGAGGGAGATGTCCTGTCTCCAGATGTGACCTGGACAATTAGGTCTTCTTCTTGAGATCTTCAAAGCGCCGGGACAGGTCGTCGAAGTCGATGTCGTCTGACGTGTTGGGGTTCCCTCCGAACGAGGATGCGGGGAGCGTGTCGGGAACAGACGGAAGCTCGGGAAGGGTGGAGTTGTCATAGAATTGGCCAGATGGGACTGGGCCTGGAGACAAAGCGAATGTGTTAAGATAGAAACATAAATCATTTTTTTTATTTATATAAGGCAATAAAAGGAGAATGTATATACCTGGCATCACCTGGGGACAAGCAGAGGGTTTGACTGACAAATCATCGATCTTAAAGAAAAGCAACAATGAAAATGTTAACCCCTCATATAAAACACTGACAAAACATACAAAGCTAAATAAAAAACTGGTGTGTTTGTACCTTTAAAAGGTTGTCAAACATTTTTACAGATTTTATTCGGCCTTATAATGTTAGTGTTTTTTTGTAAGTTGCTCTGGATGAAAGTGTCTGCTGAATGCTTAAACATACATGTTAGCTCAGTAAGTCCAATTTCAACCTTTTAATAGTCCTTATTTGACTGTTTCCCCCCTAAATGTAACAGAATAAATCACTGTAATATATCCAGTGTTTCTTAAAGACAGGACCAGAATCAGGGGGTCTCTATATTGGGGTCTATATCGAATATACTGTAAAGCCGCAGGAAAAAAAAGAGAAATAATAATAAATTTTCATTTCAAATCATATCTAGATGTATTGTGGCCATTTCAGTCCAGTGTTTGTTGAATTTCAATAAAACCAAACTTCAGGAGTGTGAAAGACTGACAGTATGACAAGGCATATGAAAACTGTGAGAAAATCCAGGTAATCACATAAAAAAATATTTTTCCTAAATACATGTAGAAATATTACTGTTGTATTGCTTAAAACGTGAATAGATCTGAAAAAATACACCGCATATTTCTTTTTTGGGGGGGGAGATTAGTAGTTTACAGAATGAAACAAAAATAATAATTTGACGTAAACACAAACCTATAAATAGTCCATTTTAAAATGAGAAAAATAGTCCATTTTAAAATCAGAAATAAAAAAAATCTGAAACGGTCTCTTAATTTTTTCAGCGGCTGTAGATCTTTCTAGTTATGACATGCTCTAAAAACATTATATTTAGTAGAAACTTTAATTGGTGGGGCCTTCAAATATTTGTGGACAAGGGGGAGGACTTGAATCCACTGTATTGATAGGTTTGTGATGTCAGAAACCAAGGATTATTTTTTGCAACCTAATATTAACAGATGATCTGAAAGGTTTATGAACCTGAAAGGACGTTCCGAGTTGTGAAAAATATGCTACAGTATGTTTTCATAAAAGAATAAACTTAAAAGAAGGAACATTTTATTTCTAATTATTCATGAACGATCTCCAGTAGACACTTCTTTATCATTAGTAAAAACACGACAGAGGAAAAGTAAGTTAAACCGGACCCGTGCGACAACATGCCCATGTCGTGAATACGGATCAAGTACTCATGACAGGAAAATGTGCTTTCAAGGGATAGTATCATTTATTCACCCTTATGTCGTATATGACTGTCTTCTGCAGAACACAAAAGAAGATATTTTGAGAATGGTTTTGTGTCCATACAATAGAAGTCAAAGGCGACAATGCTGTTTGGTAACCGACATTCTTCAAAATATCTTTTGTGCTCTGCAGAAGGGTAAAAGTCGTCCAGATTTGAGATGACACGAGGGTAAGTAAATGATGAAAGAATTTTCATATTGTAATGAACCATCCATTGATCACATGCGCAGTAGTGGATTTGTTGGAAAAAAATGCTTGCAGTATTTCTTCCCTTTATAAATACTTGAAAGCATTTCCCCAAGAATTCCAAAAAAGCAGTAAACTCGACATGGCCGAGGTTAGAAATGAGGCGAGTTTGTGATGCATGCGAAGGTTCCCAGGGCGAACAGCAGCTATAGAGCAGTGTTAAACATGTGAACTGTAACAAACTGCTCTTCCCTGAACAAGTCGTCCACGTCTGGGTGAGGGGGTTGAAGAGCTCTTGCACTTACAGATTCATAGGTAGGTGGGCAGCTGGGAAGTTGTGGCGGCTGCCCTCCTCTCGCTGGAGGGTGGAAGTTGCTAAAGCCATCATAGGTGCCAACAGGACCATTGAAGGGCCCCTATGGGGGATATGAACCGTTTTAGAGTTCAACTTGAACGCGTCTAAGATGCTTGAGAGTATGAAAAGTGCTTACAGCTCCTTTGGGTACAGGGTAGTTGAAAGCTGTGGGCATGGGCATAGGCATGGGCATAGGCATGGCCGCAGCGGGGGCGGTGAAACCTCCTCCACCCCCTCCACCAGCTCCGGGCTTCCTGAAGTCACTGTTCACATCGATCAGATCAGCCTCTTCCCCCGGACACACCTCTGGCTGTGAACACACGTGTTAAGATGTGAAATGTCTGCAGATGTAGCAGAGATGAGTGAGAGGAACAGGAGTTGAGGTCCTACCCGAACCATGGCATCAGGTTCATAGGGGACGTTGTAGTTTTTGGCGATCTCTATGAGGTAGCGCTCCACCAAAATCTTTGGCGGGGACTCCACGCTCAGTTTGTGCATAAGCTAAGAAAGAGAGTCAAATATGAAATGAATAGAACTACTCAAACTAGATTTATAAACGGTGCTCGGCCTACTACTGTACACAAATAGGTGTTGAATCATACCCTGTCATTCACTGTTCCGATCTGGTTTGTCCTGCAAAGCTTTGCGTACTCTTTGCTGTATTTGGCACACAACTGGTCTGAAACCTGCGAGACAAAAACACATGAGAAAGAAAACATGCAAACCCATCAATAGATTAAAGACAGAAAACACGCGCACAATTTTCAGTTCTGTAACTTCTGATTGTAGACGGGGAGCAGCCCAGATGAGAGTGGACACCGCTTCTTGTAGACCAGGGTCAAGTTCTCTGAAGACATCAAAAGAAACGGTGAACATCTCCCGTCACATACAGACGGTGAGCCTGAAATCTGAATCTTCGGACTTACTTCATGGACTGTATTAAACCAAACCGGGTGAGCAACAGATCACAGTATAACTCCAGAATCTCCATGGCCTCCACCAGATAATCTTCTCTGATGATGTGCTCGACTCTGATCCTCGCACGCTCGTCTTTGCCTGCCGACAAGTAGTCTGCGATTTCCTTACGAGCCTTTTGGGCCAATTCAGCTAATTCAGACGAGAAGAAATGAGATGCAATTCATTTCATTTTAAATCAACTTTCAGAAGTTCTTAGCGCGTCAGGAGGTCATCCAACTTACATTTCTTCTTCTCCAGAAGTTTGAGGCGGTTTATGACCAGCCTGAGGTTGACGCGAAGCCTCTCTGATTTAAATCCTCCACCGAGCATGATGGAGATCTGAGGACAAACACCAAACAAAATGTGAGAAGAAAATGTGTGAACTGATGGTTGTAAACATGTTCCGGCATCAGACAGATTGTCAAATCTCAAACTCATTTAGAGATCAGTGCTCGAATTAGGAGTGATGTCACTGTCATGTCATGACAAAAGCAAATGTGAACAATAAGAGGTTAAACTTGATCACTTTAGTGGGTCGAACATTCAGAAAAACAACAAGTATTACTAAATATACAATTAATCCTGTATTTCACCACGTCACAACACCTACAAAACAAGAAGTGTCAGTACTATTGCTCAGTGATGCTATCTAAATGTTTAACACATTTATGTACCAAGACACACTGTGAAGTAAAAAATATTATGTGTAACATGAAACAGTAAAAAACTTTTTTTTCGTTTTGTTATGCACACAATAAATGTAAAAACATTAGTTTGATAGCACGATGTTCTCTTACACGTACAGTCTACACAGTATGAGTCACAAGAAGCTAAGAAACACCCAAAACACACAACAATAAGATTAAAAACAACCGAACCAACATACCAAACAATCAACAATCTGTTGTTGTTTATCAAATCAAAACCACCTCTATCGATTATAACTGTATACTTTAAACTACAGTACATTTAAATTAAACACAGATTGAAACAATTTAACCAGGAAGAGACTCGATTAGCAAGCGGCTAACAGCACCTTATTTACCAAAGTCAACAAAGGTCCCTCCAGAACCCTACAAATGTGTAATAATACACACCGCTTTATAAATCGATCAAGAATTTAAGAGACAAATGTGTAATAAATGTCATATTTACCGTTGAGGATCACTCCAGACGCTGATGAGAAGTCGGTTTCGATGACAATGATGGGCGACTGTTTAGTTGCACTTCACTTCCGCATTGGGCGTAATGTCGTCACTCATGGCGCGTCACGTCACATGACCAGTGAGGGAAAACCCCAAATCACATGCTCTTAATGATGTCATGTTTGTTATATTTAAATAGGGCGTAGGAAAATGAAGTAAAGCTTTTTCGAAACTGAGATTACCAGTCCTTTACTCGCAAATATATACATCTACACATACATACTCAATCATGTTTTTTATTTCATTTTATTATCATGTTTTTATTACGTTAGTTTGCTGTATATTAGTTACTATGGCTTAAATCATAATATAAAACAATACATATACATATATATTGTTTTTCTCCGTTTCTATTGTTTTATGTTTTTATTGTATAAGAAACGTATGTTCAAATGATGTCCTGGAAAGCTTTCACTTACATTTCTTTCATAAAAACTCTCAAAACACATTTATTACGCTCTACTGTGGCAGGTCTGTATTTAGTTAATACACGCGGAAAATAAGAATATACATTTGACAGACACTTTAGGTCGTATTTTCATGTCTATGTATTAACTCTTTTTTGAAAGATGTCAAGCGCCACCTGCTGGAAAACTCGTCGACTAGGTTTGATTCATTTTAAAGAATCGGTTCCTTCGGACGATTCATTTAGCCAATCGCTTCAGCTGGATCAACAGAATAAATGATTTCAAACAAAAGCTCCCAGCCAGTGTTTCCCATTAACACGTAAACCGCTGTGATCAAAAGACAAAGAATATTACTTTAGCTTGGCACAATTCATGGTTTATTTCCAATTTAAACACGTAAAGAAGTAAAAAAAATGACAAAGACTTCCCTTGTTGCTTTGCCAGATTTGGCTCCGTTGCAGTTTTGTTTGGCACATACTTCACATGTGAAAACTTCACATTGAAATGATACAGGAATGAGAAAGCAAATGAGATGACATCATTCCACAACAACAAATAACTGAGTAACCAAAACACGTTTAGATTTTTCACAAGTGATTCAGACGTCATCGAGCGCTTCTGAGAACTGTGATATAGTGTGGAGTTTGAGCACTCTTCAGTCAGTCACCAGTGAGCCAGGTCGATGTGTTTTTTAAGAAGAACACTTGTACCTCTGTTAGTCACAAGAGGCATGGGACGACCTTAAAGGGATAGTTCACCCAAAAATAATATGCATTTCATCATTTACTCACCCCATGTCATTTCAAATCTGTACGGCTTTCTGTCTTCTGCAGAAGAAGATATTTTAAAGAACGCTGGTAACCAAACAATGTGCAGACGTAAAACCACTGTAACATTTCTCAAAATATCTTGTGTTCCACAGAAGAGATTTATACAGGTTTTGAATGACATGAGGTTGAATAAATGATGACGGAAGTTATTTTTAGGTGACCTATCGCTGACTATCAGTGGTTATGATCCTCATGCTTACACTTCCAGATACAACATGTGATAAGACATCAAGCGTATAAAGTCTGAGAACAACGTCGGTGCAAAATACTTTTAGATTGTCCCTCATTTTAGGAAAAAAGTACAAAACGAACATACAAAGTTACAGAAAACTGAACACATGATAAAGCTGAGAACATTCTTCATCCAAACGGTCATACTCTACAGTTTAATGAAATAGCACCGAGACCTCTTCCCATTGAAGAGACTGTGACCGACACGGCTAGTGTATGAGATGAAGTGTGTGGACACACAGGTGCTTTCCTCATCTTCAAACACAAAGGTGAAACGCTAGGACGAGTCATTCTGGGTCTCCTGAGATGTTCTATTGCTGGGCAGCAGAGGAGCTTGCGATGACACGGAGATCTTGTATGGAAGCGTGTCTTTTGCGAGCATCTTCTTGGTAGCGCTCACCAGACGGGAGTAGCTATCCCGGTTGTATTCGCAAGCGTGCGGATGCGTGCGCAGCAGTGGCGGGTTGTCCCTGTCGATGCGTGGGAGAAAGAGGGGAGGACGCCGCTGACGCTCTCCATCTTTAAGGGAGTCCGGCAGGGCTTTGTGTTTGCTCTCCGGGAGCAGCATGATGCAGAGGACGGACAGGACGGCAAAGGAAGCGAAGACCACGTGGTGTAGGAAATAGCCGCCGTTATTCTGCAGCTCCATCAGAGAGGATGCGGCCATCCCGACGCAGCCCGCGGCCATGATCAGACCCAACGAACCACCACTGAGGAAGACACACACATTTAAAACATGAAATAACTGATTGTTATGCGTTACAGTGGTTGATCAATATGGGATTTGCTGCCCATACTGACATCAGGAGAAAAACAGAAAATATTTCAATACAGATAAGATATCACATGCAAATTGAACATTAACACGACACGCAATATTTACTCAAAATTGAAAGCTTTTTTTATGCTCGCTAGATTTGGGAACAATAAACAAAAATCATTTATTGTGTAGGTACATAAAAAATCAGTATTAAAGTCCCAGTGAAATAAAAAATTACAATGGCTATTTTTCCATGAAATATTGCAGTGTTCATTGCAAATAGTTGATCAATGTGGGTCATCCTCTTTTTAAAATTCGTGTGCCCTCATACTCTTCAGCACTTCTGTCCAGTAATGACTATCCATCTTAAATGACGTATGTTAGACGGCTTGGGCGGAGCATCTGTTAACTCCGCCCCTTCAACCGTCAGTCTGCTGCCAGTTCCATTTCAAAATGCAACAGCTGTTTTTATACATCCAATCAAATCGCAGAGAAAGACGAAAGCCACGCCCACAGGTTTTCTCATTCGAAATTCCATTTCACTCTGAAATGCGTCAAAATACGGAAGTAAAAACGATCGCAACTTCCGGTTCACGAGGACTTAAAAATGGCCTCCTTCCTTTACCCTGATTCCAAATGGTAATCTCCTTAAAATAACTTAATGTAATCTTAATGTAACTCTAAACCGCAGCTTCGTTAAGTATACGCAGATGCATGAATATGCAAATGAGTAATTAATGAGAGCTGAGACAGCAGCGATTGTTTCAGCCCGAATCTATGTGCCATCTTTGCATATTGATGCCTCAAACTGCTGATCCACAGGGGTAGCAATTTCAAACCGCTTTTTTTAGACCGTCTTTGGTAAACTGCAGTTTTATGAAGAACATACTCAGCAATGGTTTAAAATGATAAATTTGCACATGGTTTGTCTTAAAGCACATTAAAAACACCACACGGCCATATAAACAACATTAAAAACTTGATTTTCACCAGAGAGGGGTCTTTAATAATTATGTTATGATTAATAAGAAATCCCACGTAAAGATAAGTGCGAAAAGTAACCTGCATTTTTATCAGAGATGGAGATAGAGAGGCAAAAAATGACAGACTGCAGCTTTAACTTTACTGAGGCATAGACGGTATATAAACAGTGGGCACGACCATTTAAAACTGGCCAAATAGTGGCAAATTATTATTTAT
The DNA here is from genome assembly GCF_024868665.1 of Triplophysa rosa. Taxonomy (NCBI): domain Eukaryota; kingdom Metazoa; phylum Chordata; class Actinopteri; order Cypriniformes; family Nemacheilidae; genus Triplophysa; species Triplophysa rosa. The sequence continues at coordinate 36,955,663 of NC_079890.1, forward strand.
TTTTTTATTTTGGCAGATGCTTTTATCCAAAGTGACTTAGGCCATGAACACACTTGACGTCTTTTTTGACAAGAAAAAGTTGACAAGAGCGCTTTTTTAGTAAAAAGAAAAGCTGGCAGCGTTTGTGCATGAAGGCAGCTCAGCACACAGGATTCATATAGGCGAGTAACGGAAGTCTATTTGAATTATAAACAGAGACCGTCTTTGCACAAACCAACCACATATTTTAAAACTACAGTACTCATTTCTCGCTAGAAATGCAATCGAAAGTTATTAAAGGTGAAAAAAAAACTTTCATTCATATAAAAACATGTTCAAAGCAATTCAAAGGATCCTGCTCGACCAATCACCTTCCTCGCATGTTGCTATGGAAACGACAGGTCTCGCTACTCGCTTGTCATTGGTCAGCTGTCAAAATAGATGCTTGCGGGCGTTTTCTTCAGAAAAGTTGAAATTTTTTCAACTAAAAAAGGAGCTCGGAGCTGCAGAAAAAGACGCCGGCGGTGGAGTTTAAAAAAGCGCTCGAGACTTTTTGGAAAACACGGTTTACTCCATAGGATTATAATGTAAAACAAGCGCTGGCAGCATCAAAAAAAGAAGTCAAGTGTGAACACGGCCTTACACTGCATTTTTGTCTACACATGTCTTTCATCAGGATGTGGGTTCTCTGGGATCAAAGTTGATTGTCATTATCCTATAAAACAACCGTGGACAAAAATGATATAAAGCTGGAGCCTACCGCACAACAGTGGGCATGACTTCACTGCCAAAGAACACACTGAGCATGGCCAAAGCTTGAGACGAGAGAAGACCGACTACAGACAGAACCAGAACCAGCCCCCCACGCAAATCTGAAAAAAGAGAAAAAGGCTCAATCATTCAAGAGTCGAACACAAACTTCCTTAAAGTGATTGTCCCTGCATTTTGTTTGCAAGAGCATCATGCAACTCAGTTTGGTCACGGTGTCATGCTGTCAGATAAACTCACATTGTGTGAGAGCCAGCAGTAGCAGTGAGGACAGACCGGTGAGGATGGCGGACAGCAGCAGGATCCCTCTGCGACCGAAACGGTCCACAGTCATGCAGAGAAAGATGCAGGCCAGCGCTCCGGTCAACACACGCAGAAAATAACTGAAGTAGAAGTGAGGCGAGTAGATGTGCAAGTTACGTGTGAAGCAGTACTGGATTCCCGTGCCAATGAAACTGGGAATAAACATAAGAGAATCGTCATTTTTATATGCCATTTTGTAAAAAACACACGTTACTTCAATAAATAATGAATGGTAATGAATCAAATCTCCCGTAGCATGAGACGGTTAAAATCAGTTGCTAGTTAGAGCCACAGACTGCGTTCCAAACCTTGTATTAGTGTAGTATGCATGATTTTTGTATGTAGTAAGTGAACACGCGCGAGTTGGTTTCAGGAGTAACTTACAGAGTAAATCCCAAGATAAGGCAGTTCCTCCACATGACTCTGGTGTGACGCATCTCCAAAACATTATGAAACTTTGGCTGAACGTCTTCACCGAACATCTCATCCATCTCTAGTAGATAAAGAAAGAACAAGCCGAGAGAGTTACACACACACATGTTGGTGGATTTCAGACCGTCTGACCGGCACATTCCGAAGTCAGTCCCTTCAACTTAACCACTATAAATGAATCCTTTCAGGCTCATGATTCGTAGTAATGCAATTCAGCCAGCGAGCTGATATGACACTACACGCCGTGAAAGTAGCAAGAAACCAATAGCCCTGGAGGGTTCATCAGCCAATGACATAGATACAAAACATGTCATTCTTTTAACGACATCAAACTTTATAAAGCTTTGTATTGAGTGACAAGGTTAGCGCATAACTTTAAAGTCATTTGGTCACATGTCAGACGTCTCCGGAGTCTCACCTGACAGCAGTGTTTCAGCAGGGAACAGCTCATCTCTCACACACACACCATTTCGTGTCGAGAAAGACTGAAGACATATTTTTGCCTGATAGATTTGAGATGTGGCCAAAAGCCAACGAGGCGATTCTGGAAACACTGAAGCACAACTGTTGACACAAACACACAATGGCGTTTATCACTAGTTAACCTAAACATTTATGTAAAGGGACCAATCGCAAGTTTGTTTTTATTTGTCATTAAGGGGCGACAATAATAGGGGCCACTGACATGGAAGAAACTCATTTACTTTCCATCCGGAAAGTAACAGAAAGAAAGCATTTTAGATTTTTTTAGAAATCCAATGTATAGACGCACGCACACAGACACTGGACTCGGAGACATTCGCACGACTGACTCACCACCAATAGGAAAGCAGCAGTAACAGGGGCAGCGTGGCGACAGCTTGAAGCACCGGCCAATCGCGGCAAAGAACGGCCAGTCCTGGCAACACAAGCTCGGCGAACACAGCGAAGAAGCCACTGACCATAGAAACCATCAGCCTGTGAGACGGGTCACACCACTCCAGACCTGAAGCAAGATATAAGAAAAACATGAGGAATAAAGAGACAGAAATAGACCAATGTGGGTAAAAGATAATGTACAGGCAGACGGCGAGTATTACAAAATAACAGCCCACCTAATGTCACAGCTCAAACCTTTTTAAGGTGTTTTTATCATTTTTATTTTCATTTAGGAAGCATTTAACGCTCAACCTGAAGAGCCAGAGTTCATTTATATTCATGACATGTATAATACATGTGTTCACTTATCAGGGATTAAATCAGAGGGAAACTTTCAAAACGGGGTCCGGGGACCCCCGGGGGGCCTCCAGAATGCTCTAAGGGGACCTAAGAAAATGTTTAAGAAAGAAAAGTTTACTGAAGATTATTGCAGTTTAATTTCTACATTATTTTTTATAATAAACACTTTGTCATAATAATATACACTTATAACAGTTTAAATGCTTCTTTATACAAAAAATGGATGTGCATTTTAGAAAGGGGGTCCTCACAAAAGGTTCATCATTTTTGCATGAATAAGTTTGAAAACCCCTGGTCTAGAAGCACCTAACCCTGGTTGTAAGATGAAACTTAAAATAAACTGTAAACTTATTTCTGAAATCTGATTGGTTGATTTAAATGTTGTCCCAGGGTCAACATGATGTTGCCCGAAGGACATCAACGACTTGGCAAAATCAGGAGAGCCAATCCTCAACAGAGAGCAGGAAGTTCTTTAGTCCACCATCCTTTTATTGTTTCTGAATTACATTTACATTTATGTATGTTCTGACCCTGGGATCGAACCCATGACCTTGGCACTGCTAGTGCCATGCTCTTACCACTGAGCTACAGGAAATTCCACATCTAATAAAAATGATTAAATCATCATTTAATAAAAATGGCTCTCTTTTTTGTTAACAATAAAAGAAATCTAAAGAAAATCTTGATACAGAGGGCTTTCTTTGCTTATACATTGAAATCATTTCATTAGAATTCTTTTAAGCGCATGGAGAAAATGCAACTTATTATCAACATGAGGTCAAACTGCCAAACAAAGTGTACGCAAAATATGCATTTAAATCAACAGACTGAAATCTATAAGGTATCAAACATTACCATAGTCGGAAACATCTCTTTATAAATGTCTTTGTTCTGTTGAACTCAAAAGAAGATATTTTGAAGAATGTAGTTCAGGGGCACTTTTGCCTACCATTGTATTTTTTCCTACTATGGGAGTCAATGGGGGCCAAGAACTGTTTGGTTACAAGCATTCGTCCAAATATCTTTCTGTGTTCATCAGAACAAAGACATTTATACAGATTTGGAACAACTCGAGGGTGAGTAAATGATGACAGAATTTTCATTTTTGGGTGAACTGTCCCTTTAATCTTCAGTTATATTCCATTAAAAAACCCTGTCCTCTCTTTGTGTATAACTCCGTTATAGGATTTTTATAATGCTGAAGAAATCAGAAAAAACCATGAAGAAATCATGTCACGGTCACGTAGAAAGATTGTGGATGCCACAGTACGACACATGATGTTGTAAATTTGATATTTTTATAGTTTAAACTAGGGATGCTCGATACTAAGCTCATGCACTCGTTCTCGTACTTGTAAAAATGCACCGATACCAAAGGCTGATAGCTCATGTGACATAACTGACAGAAATTTGCTTTGAACGTTTTTGAAAAGCACATAAAATGGTTTATTTTTCATAATGTGTTTAAGGTGTTGTTTGTAATTATGAAGCTCTTCTATTTGTATTGGACTCACTGTGTTGTGAAAAGGTACAGGCATCCCTAGTTTAAACGAACAATGTTGACGTCAACCCTGTCATTCCAGTGTGATAATTTGGCATTTCTGTGTTGTCTATGTTCTTATGTTTAGAAAACAACAACATGGCTTTACTGTACAACACATGGTACAAAAAAAACTCATTCCATTCCTGATGGAATGTTACATATGTGCGATATGCGGCCCTGTTTACATTTACTTTTCAACAATTCCTTGGCCTGCCCTGTACCACCGTCTTCCACACTTCAAAGAGAACACGTAACAGGCTTACGTGTAGTGCCCTACAGAGAGAGCACCGACTAACCTTCAACGCGCACATACACTCCTACTAAACAATCACAGGAAGTCCAGGACACAAACCGTTCCACAATGGAAAAACTGAGCAGATCCTGCTATCAGGACAGCGGACAAAACACCCGAGAAAGCTTCATTCACTCAGATGAATGTGCTGTAACAGATGGTTTCAGCTTGCGGACAGTGTGTTCTTCAACATGACATGTGCGAGATATAAATGGAACGTTGTGCACTGAACCCCAGCTGATCACCGGCCATCGGTTCACCCCCACCTATACAAACAGAGAAACCCACCGAGAACATTCCAAAAACCCACCGGTTGCTTTTTTAACCCACATTGAGCAAGAAGTCCGTCTTTATCAGCAACGTTCTGTCTTGAAACATCACATCTCAACCCAGAAACGGGTATAAGTCAAATGGATTTTTGTTCAGCTGTCTTGATAAACATGGTTTTAAAAACATTATAATATTAGTACACATTTTTTTGTTTGAAATAATGAATCAAATATTAACACGCTGTTCATTTCTGTTCGTAAATCTTCAATTCTTGCCCCACTGAAAAAAATGATTATGTGCCTTAGTGGATTTTATGAAAAGAAATTATTAAAATATACTTAATATAATTATGTTCCTGTTTTTAACCAAAAAATTGAGTTAAGATAACGTTCAAATTTTGCGAATAAAATCTACTAATTTTGGTTGTTAAGATTTTTATTGTTTTGTTTGAGTCATTTTAATTGAACAAATTATTATGTAAATCCAACTCAATTTTATTATGTTAAAATCATTTAAATTGGTCAAATTAAGTTTATTTTGTGTTGAGACTACATAAATCATTTTTGTAGATATAACTAGCTTGGCAGTTCATCTGCAGTTCCCAGCATGCTTTGTATCTGACTGCATTAGGAGATTAATTTTTCAGATTAATTTTCCAGATTTAACTGTCATCAGATGTGTTTTTCAGACTTGTTCGTGTTTTTTGTTGATTTATCTTTGAGATTTAGGAGAGTTTTGGTATTATTTTAAGTTTGGGTTTTTTAAGTTGTTACCGTTGTTCAGAAGAGCGGTGCTTGTGCCGAGGCTGAGGGAGCACGATATTAATCATGAAGTGTGTTATTTCACTTATTGAGCAGTAACTGTGCTAATGCCAGTACAGAGACCACCAGTCTCTTCTTACTTGACCATCTACTGTATGTTGTAAAAAATAGCATATTTCAATTTTGAAAGTAAGTGATCATGAAGTTTGAGTTTTTTTGTTTACTTTAAGTAACATTTACTTACAAAAAAGTAGAATTTACTTCATTCTGGTTAGTAAGTTGTACTTGAATTATAGCAGCAAATTTTACTTAATAAAATCCTCGTAACAATTTGCACGAACATTTTTTAAGTAAATTCTACAAGTTTTTTTCAGTGTACTGAAAACACATTATTTTAAAACATTTAAACTGAGTAACAAGTCGACACGGCTCTCTGTTATGATCCACAAAGCAATCCAAAACTTGTTTTGAATCCATAAACGGTCAAACCTAACCGTCAGAAGGAATGCGCCCAAACAAATCTATTTCAAATATTGACAGGTGGTGTTCCAGGGCGAAATCCTTTCAAAACAAGCACCTTACAAAACCTCCTGTTTGTAGAAGATAGCCTCAAATGTTTTGTCTGAAAAAGCGTATCAGTTGCCCGCTTAAAGAGGTCACATAATGGATTGTACTCACGTGCAATATAGGAGGCCAAAAACACTCCAGCTAATGTTAGGCCTTGACAGAGACGGAGAAGAGGAATAGCAGACGGGCTGTTTGAAAGACAAACCATTACTCCCAGTAGACCAGACGAAACCACTGACAGCAGAAGAGACGGCCGGCGACCCAACCTGAGACAACACACAGATTGTGAAAAAAGACCCAACATTAAGGTCACGTATACTATTCTGGTGCCCAAGATACGACTTGGGTCAAAGTGTTTAGCTATGCAACTACATAATAATAATCATAATAATAATAATGATTTTGAAAGTCTTACCAGTCACAAACAGTGCCGAAGAGAATATAACCCAGAATCCAGCCTGTCATGAAACAAATATGATGGAGTGGGATTTTCCAGTAGTCGTCGCACACCAAGTTCCACTGTGAACATACAGAGAGAAAAGTTTGGAGAAAGTGTTATAAAGATGCTGCTTGGACATCTGTACTCGGTTTGTGGCAAGACCGCACAAAACGGCTGTTTGTTATATAACAAATTCCCATTATCCCATTACAGCTAACGTGAAGCCATGCTATTGCTCCGTTTCCAGAAGAACCTTCCTTTAACTTCCATACAAAATGCATGACGTTGAAAAGGCTGAGAAGGAAACATATTGCTATTGAAGGTCAGAGGAAGAGGTTCAGGTGATTTACCTCCTGTGGAAAAAACATAGTGTTCCTTACGGAGTGTTTTCGTTGATGGGGTGGAGCCCCCAAGGGTCTCAAAACTGCTGTGTTTATATGCACAATACTGTTGACTGTACGTTGACATTAGGCGGTCACCTGCTATACTTATATTTTAAAGTGAATATTTTCAAAGCCTTATGGTGTACGTAGATATTTGGAACACAGTAGAGATATTTTGTAGTTTTGACAAATTAACCACGGTTTAACAAGTAAATCCATTAGTATTTGCATTAGCATAGCTTTACCACAAATACAACCCATCAAAAACTAAACTAAATAAATTATATCAAATAAAACCAATTTTCGTATGGAAAAACATATGCACTGCAATACAGTAGGTAGAAATTTGATCACATACAGAACTTTCATATCCATTTTAACCCAAAATTCCGATACTTCTATAAATGATAATATCCTCTAAATTGAAATGTATTCATTTGTGATTAACTCATAAATCTAAATTTATGGGAGACATACATTATCATAATTACTTTTGTGAACCCCACGGCTAGTCAACACTAACGTCAAATTATTTTTATTGTTAAAATGAAGTCTTTTTGGAAATATTCAACAACATAAAACAATACTTTGGAGTTTAAAATAATTTTTATTTTTAATGTAATGTACACAAATATTGTAAAATTCCTTTGAGTCTCACATGAAATACTTTAATGTACTTTAGTATATTTATTTACTATATAATTAATTCTTATATAGTATAGCGTTTTTGAAGCTTACCAAAGTAACTATTAAGTAACGGTAAAAGTAACGGTTCCTAAACCTTTCTTTCTCGAGCTGTATGTATACTGTAGTATCCTTTAACAACTTGCAGCAACACACTATCTTATAATACAGCTTACTATGGTAAACATTAAAGTACACCACAGTACTTTCATGTGGGGTGGTATTTAAAATACCCCCCCCCAAAACAACAGAAACCATCACAGACCTACAATGGCCTCTGAGGGTCTCAACTGGTCATTTGGTGAACGGGAACCAATAAAACACCCAAATCCTCCTGGAATAACTCTTTTTATATACTTCTACAGTTTTCTCCATCAGGGTCGAATGAGTGACACACTAACCTCAGTCACTAGGTTATTCTGAAGGCCTGAGGGTTTGCTGTACTCGTACCCTCCAGTGCACCGCACGGCTTCTCTCAGCAGGTTACCCGTCTGGTTGCTCACATTCGCCGGGTACTTGTAGAGCTCACAGCGGCTGAACCCGGATCCCTTCACCCACGGGATGGTGAGGTTGAGGTACTCTTGTCTGGAGAGGTTACCGAAAACACCAGGCGACGGCAGTAACGTTAGATCCGGTTTGCAGTGGTAAGACTCTGGGACGAGCGTGAAGAAAACATCGCTGAAAAGATTCAACGACACCGCAAAGTTCGGGAACCAGCTGAAAAGAGTTACGATCCGGTTGTACCGCCCGTATCCACCGATCTTGGGGTAGATTTTCGTCTCAAACTCCATAACTGGGGACTTTATCGATGGAAACGGCCGTTTGCCGAAGACATTTCACTGATAAGTACGGAGAAATGACTGAGGAGCTTCATTGGGAAGCGCGATTTATTTGAGCGAATCGAGCGCCAGTCCGATTCTTTTGAGCCACCGGTTCGATTCTTTCGAGTCGTAGCTCAAAAGTGATCCCAGAGATCCTTGCGCGACATTTAAAGGCGGAGGTGTCCGATTTCTCTTAGCCGTTGTTGATGTTCAAATCACAAGGTTGTTTTGGTACTCGCTTACCCCGCCTTTAAAACGTTTGGTGTACAATGTGCCTTTTTTACAACGACAAAATATTGCTGTTTAATTTAACACCATTGGAGTGATAATCACTCAATATTATTAGCTATGAATAAACATGATTTGCATTATAACGTAAAACATCACTGTTTATTTCCTTCTACATGCCATTTCTTATTATCAGGAAAATGCACAAACGCTAGTGAATCGGTGTGAGCGAATCACAAAAAGAGTCACTTCAAAAGAATCATCTCGCGAATCGGACCTCAAGTCCAGCCTAGTTGCACGCCAGATTACAAACAGATGACACACTGATCCAATAACAGCGTGTCATTATATATTCAGATTCGGTTTGTGACTTCCAGCGGGACAGTTCCTGTAAACCTGGTCTCTTACATTATACATATGAGCTATTTTGGACCGGTCGCTCATAACTATTTGTCGTAAATTATGGAACCACAGCGTACTGTTTTAAGAGAGACTGGGGCTGGTTGTCAAATACATTCTTAAAAGCAACGGTTCCGAAACCTTTCTTTCTCGAGCTGTATGGTTCTATAAATAAAGTTGAACATTCACAGAACCTTTCTGTTGCTTAATAAAAGGTAAGAAAGAAATGACTCTCTTAAGAAGTAAAATGTTCTCTTTTTCAAACTTTTTATTTTGAATAATGTAGGAAATATCAAAGACAAGACCAATGTCTGTGGCACTGGTTATATAGCTACTATATTACTATATAGCAAAAAAATACAGGAAATTTGGAAAAAAGAAAACCCAGCTTTCTTAATCAAGCATTTAGCGACGTCCCCTTGAACAACAGCAGAAACTTGACTCTTCTAAACCTAAATTTTATTCTAATCCCTGCTGAAAAAAAACAGTAGAACCCTGCACAAAACGCTATTAAAGGAAATCCAATAAAAATGGATTTACTGGTTATAATGGGAATTGTATTGGTTATAATGGAAACTATAATGGTGTCTATTGGCATGTGATGGATTCTATTCGTTGGATATTAATTCTATATATATAATATATAATTCTATAATAATGCCCAAAACACACTACAAAAAGGAATTTTGTGGTGGTTTAAATGTGAAAATATAATGGGTTATGTTTTTTAAGAATTTCTGTGATGGTTTTTACTGTTTGTCAGCAGTACAGTCTCTCAAAAATAATTCAACATGTGCTTAGTGCCAAGCAAGGTCACACTAAATATGAACCAAATGCCTGCACGAAGAAGCCTTTTGGCTTGATGTTCAATTTATTTTTATTTCCTTAGTTTTTTAAATAAATAAACTAAAACATATGGATGGTCATAACAACAACAAAGCTGGGGGTAGCCAAAGACTTTTGCTTGGTATGCATGATATATTATTTTTGGACATATTGCCACATTCATTTCCTTATACTCCCGTAATCTTTCATCCGTTTTAAAAACTGTAATTCTATACAGTTTATTATCGTTTATGGCCACAACAATTTCATACTTTATTTTCATTTATATTTCATAAATTGTTTTATAATGGCTTAATTGTATTGAGGTACCCTTGTATATTATTGCTAGAAAGCTATGCATTTAAAAAAAAAAAAAGGGTTCTTATTGAAACAATGGTATTCTGATGTACTGTATATACACAACAGATTGCCATTGTGACGATATGCCCCATTTAGTGTGACTGCATGTGAAATGAACTGTATTTATTGCCTTGAACAACAACAACAACAGTGTACACGTTCAAAATGTCTGTACAGAAACTAACTTAGAAAAAGTCTTTTTCTGAGAAAAATGTCTAACGAATAAAGGAGTGATAACTCGCCCCTGCAAACATAAAGCTTACGTTTTTTTGTTTACTTCTATTATTGATATTATGAACATGTAATATTATTAGTGCGTGTCCCAAAAAGAAATCACAAAACAAGTCATTTCAAAAATTTATTTACGAACATAATCTCTGAGGAACAACAGCAGTTCTCGCGCTCTCTGTACATGCAAGTGTAGAAAATAACAATTTTGAATTTCTCCTCTCCGTGAAGTTTTTTTTTCATTTTCAGTTTCTCGCTTTTTGAATTGTAGGATATCAACACAGCTAAAGGTGAAAGTACTGGATCTTTGACAGCACTGACGATAGCATCAACAAACCCCTCCCCTCCCCTCCCATAGCTGCTCCAACAATATGTACACAATTGAACTACATTGTACAAATAAAAAAGATACATCGTTACATCACCGGCAGCGAGCGCGACACGTCTCGTTGCTGTTAGAACCTCACATTCTACGCAAGTTTAGACTAGTACAAAGAGGAGGGTGCAAAACGTCCTGGAATATTATTTACAGTTATATACAACGTCTCGTTTACGCATTACATGAGGAAAATATACACAGCGGAGACCTTCAACTCAAACATACCACAGGTGTCAGAAAGATAATAAATAGGTCATGATTTATGACGTATTCTACATGAGCTATGAGTTCAGTTCCATTGCAAGAAATATCTGTCGCTGAGGAAAACCAACAAAATGTTAAAACAAGGCTTGAAATTGTGGCGTGATGCAAAAACCAAAAGTGAACAGCATGATCTGTAGTAAGAGGTAACGTGTTGCAGATGGAGATCAGTGAATCGCAGACAAGCTTATGTGTAAGATTACTACCGTCCAATCTCGTGGTTAGTAGAATTCCAATACAGTATATTTAGCCCAGAAGAACATCAGGTTATTTACAATTTCAAGCCTTTTAAAAACGGGATCCAAACAGCTTTCACCAAATCAAAAGGACATAAAATCTTGTAAACAATACAGTGGCTTAGTGATGATACATACATACACCATTTCAATAACAAGCCATTATTTTGTTATCATGGGAAATAAAATGCACCGAATAACATCAAATGTACTTATCTTGTAAAATCAAGGGTACGTGTCAGAGGATACTACACAACACGAAAAAAAACCCCAGTCATTGAACGCAAAGCCACTGGTGTTGTGCAGACATTTTTAGCACCGTACAGTACTCACACGATACCAGGACATTGGTCATCCGAAACAACTAACCTGTGAACCTAGTGACACCTGTTGCACCCAGACTCAATGCACACATACAGAACTGCGTCATGTGGGATTTTCAGACTCACAACCACACATGAAACGGCTAAAGAAAAACAAAACTCAACAAAACGCTAGCCTGGATGATTGCGCAAACGTCACACAACCACACTGAAGTACAGGCAGGTCATGAAAAAGGGTAAAAAAAATCAAAAACATTTTCAAGCCCCCCCCGCCCCGAAAAAGCAAAATCTAATCATTAGAAATAAAAGCTCTTTTCTTTTTCTTTAAAACACGGAACAATTTTTAAAACAACTTGCACTAGTCCCCCTCTGTGTTGACGGATGAATTTAAACATCTAAATGTACTGTAAATGTTTACTGGGATGGTAAAGGGGAAAACATTGGTGCACATTACTCAAAAAAACAAAACAAAACAAAAACAAAGTGAGGGATGATTTACAAGGATGAAAAAACAGTCAGAGAGCCCATGTATACAAACAGCGAGTCCAAAAACGGAGTTGTGTGATTTTAAAGGTCCACATCGGAGGGTGGCGAGACAGTCACTGCAAAGTGTCATGCAATAAAAGTAACCTTGGAAAATCCAAATAAAAACCTAATTGCTTTGGGATTCGTGAGAGAACAAAACGTAAAACATCCGATGCAATTCCTTTAGTCTGCATAAGGTTCATCATGCTAGTTCACAATCTTACTCTTGTAAATAGAAAAATAATAACTTGAACAGAAAGCATCAGCCTTTACCTAATGAGAGGTCATACTCTTTACGGCTGTATAATGTAGAAAAGAGCGGAAAACAACAGTTACAATCAAACGTTACATGTTAATAATGAACGTGACATGACCAGAGGGCAGCTGGAGCTGGATGGGGAAAAACCCTCCTATAATCACAACTTTACAATGTGTAAAAAATGAAAATACTTCGGCTGTTCGTGGGGTGGCGTTACGTTTGGACAGACTTAAATGAAGTAGTTCTCATCTTCAATCCTATGACTTGTGCAGCTTCAGAAGAAAATAATCAAGAGACGTAAAAATGTATAAAGGCATTTTCTTGGTTTATACTTTTAAAGATATATACTCGTGTAATAAAATGATGAATAATATACCTCTACTATTCTTTAAATAAATCCATAATCGCTCTGCTACATCTGAAAACTTATAGTGGTGGCCCTGACAGGAGGAAAATGGTGTTCGCTAACAATGACAATCTAGATATTAACTTTGACTAGCCTTGGACAAAAACCTTTAGGACCTTCGCGTGAAAGTCTTGAAAATACTGACGATGTGTACACCTATTTGGCCCGTAGGTATGAGGGGGGAAAGTGCTGCCCGAGAGTGAACTGTACATACAATGATAACTTTTATTCATTTATTCTTTACACTTAACTGAGTGATGTTACAGTACATACGTTATTTACAACTGTGCAGTAATGTGTGGCAAAATAAATTATCTAGAAGGCAGCGAGAATACATTGGTTAATGATTATAAAACTGTACATCATTTACGGAATACTTTTTTTTTCTTTTTCTTTTTTTTCCATTAAACTAATGTTGGCTCTGTAGTGTTTCAAGTCACTTCCTCAGAAAGGGAACAATGAAATGCCCGAGTAAAGAAAGACATAAACCAAAAAAAGAAAAAAAAACATTAAAAGAAAAGGAAAAACTCTAGAGACCATCTTGTAAGTCCTCGCCTCATGATTTAAGATGGCAACTTAAATTAACATCTTAACATTAGTCCTTTTCCTTACGCAATCCTTTGAAGGCAGGCGTGTCGGGCCTGGCTAAGGGACCATCCGTGACCGACAGATTCAGCATGTGGGACCAGATGCACCCCATTGGCCCCTATTGAGGGCACTCGAGGTGTCAAGCCCTGACGCAGTCTCTGCTCTCTGCTGTGTACACAGCTCCCCGGCGCGTCCCCCGGCGTGTTCTGGGGGTGCTGTACAGCAGGAATGCCGCTTTCTCCACCGCCGTTGTCGCGACAGACTCGGGTCCATTTAACAAGAGGGCACTCCTTATCGCGCCCTACTGGGTCTTTTTTGTTTGTGCCGGCACATCGAGGTGTTGTTGGGGTTTTGCGTCCACCGCTGTGCTGACTGTCCCCGGGTTCTGGAGCACATCGGTGGAAGAACCTGTCTTAAGCTCCTTGTTGTTGTTCCGTTTGGGGGAGAGAAGAATCCTGTCCCCTACGGTCACCCGAATCACAGAAGGGCTAAGGTTCAAGCACTGTCGCTTTTTAAATCCCAAACAAAACCATAAAAACTTGAAGTATGAAAGTGCAAGTTGTGTTCTTCTCCCGTAAAAAGACGGCCCCTCCTCAGGCAGAAAAGGACGAGTTGTATGTCATTTACCTTTTTTCTATAGAATATATATTTTCTCTCCTCAAAGAAATCTCCTCAAACCGGCTAGCCCTTACCGAACTTTCTGTTTGATGTCTCTTTGATAGATGATTAATATTAGACCCAAACTCTCAGAGTCTGAATGTGTGTCTGTGTCACGCGGGCAACAGTACGAAGTCATCGTTCACGTCGACCACTGGCACGTAGAAAGACGGGACCTCGTTCACGCACAGAGATTTGTGTCCAGCGGGGTCCAGCTCCTGTACCTTCAGTTGCCACTCCATCCTCTGCACGGCGTTCAGAGCGGCGGCCTCATGCTGCTGCCGCATTAACAAACACGTCTGGTGGAGGAAGATACCACTGATTAGAAGACGATGCTGCTTCACACGGCACTTACATACCAGCTAAAATCTTTCAAAATTGTATTTAATCTTTAAACGTTCTTAGATTTTCAGACATTACATTACTGTTTCAAAGGTTTAGGGTCACTTATTTTTTCCACATTTTTGAATGATAGTAAACTCATCAAAACTATGAAATATGGAATAACACAAATGTAACTTACGGTATTATGTTGTAGAAATAAAAATGACATTTTACATTACATTTTATGATCTTCAGTGTAGTCACCCTTTGTCTAGACTTTACAAAAATGTTGTCTGGTCAAAACTACTTTCAGACATTTAAGCATACGCCTCCAAATAAGAAACACATTTTATGCAAGTGACCTTTTAAAATGGTCTATTAGGAATGGCGCAGGATATTTCTCACCTTCATGCGGTCGTACTTGTCATCCACATCTTGAATCCAGGAGATAAACTGGCGAGCGTTGAAGCGATCCCTCACAGACTTGTTTTCATCCCCCTGTAGGTCAATATTTATTTCAGTTTAAATGCAGTCAAAAGACAATTTGACCCAAATATAAAAGTTAAAAACGAGGACTTGCCTGGCTTTCGGATGGCATGTTGTAGACTTCTGAATCCAGCAGCATCGTGCAGGCACTAAACGGAACGGCCTGATTTGCGATTGTTCTTGCTGCCCTGCAATGAACACGTAGCACCTCCTGTTCACAAGATACAATCAGCTTCTCCTGTAAAGAGACGTAACAATCAGTGTGAGGCTGGACGTCTGATCCAAAGACACCCCATCAGCAAACATCTGACCATGAAACAAGCAGTTCACCAGAGACATATCAGAGAAAAAGAGAGAAAAAAGGTCTTGATTCGACTGCAATATGCTAATTTTGTTGAAATGTACAACGCGGATAATTAGCTTTTATACGACACAAAGGCTTTGATGATTCTTCAAAGGTTTTGTGATCGTGGAATTTGGAGCAAGGCTGACATCTGAAATGATCTGAGGAGACGAAGAGAGGACAGAATTATTACAGGCAAAGAGTAAAAGTTTACCCTCTCAATGCTGTGCTGGAGTCTGAGTTTTCCTCGAACCGCTTCTTGCTGTCTGAAAAGCTCCTTCAGGGGCTCGGACAAAGATGGGGGTGGAGCAATCTATGAAAACAGAAACAAAGAGTAAGATCAATAAGACTAGATTGTGTAATTGTGAAAAAGTTTGGCATCTTTCCGGATCAAGTCTTACCACAGGGATATGAAGCTTGCTCAGAGGCTTGCCATCAAGCAGGTAGGAGCCCGTGTATGTCACATATTCTGCATAACACTGGGGAGCTTGAGGTGTTATGTAACACAAAATCTTCCTCTTCTCCTCGATTTTCTTGCGGATCTGAAGGTACTCGAAATAAGGGTTGGAGCGGTCACTGTGGTAAGGCTCGATCTCATCCAGTTTGATGGCATTGACTATGACAGCAAGAGTCTGCTGGATCATCTCCCGGGTCTGTTTCATGGCCGTGTTGACAAGCTGAACCTGCACGTGTTGCTGGGACGATTTGGTAAACTTCCTTTTGCGTGGATGCTGTGTCTGGCCGTCGTCGTCCTCGACGGGCCTGCCTTTCGTTTTGGTGATGAGCGCAGGTGCAGGAGTGGAGGCTTGAGCTGTGCTTGAGCTGATTGGCTCTTTCTCCTTCTCAACGCTGACATTGGAGGTGGTGAGACTTGTGGTGATGGGCGAGGAGGATGCGGAGCTAGAGAGGCTCGATGAGCTGGACGCAGCGCTCAGCTTGTTTTGATTGGCTAGCATTTGAGCCATTTTCCTGGTCATCCTCTGAGGTATCTCCTCTATTTTCTTGGGTGGCTCGGGCACCGGGACGGTCACCGATAACTTGGCGGTTGTCTCGAGGGCCTCTGACACTTGTGTGGTGGTAGTCAATGAGACAGTCGGAAGTGGAACAGTTGGAAGTGGAACAGAAGGATGAGGGCTGCATGAGGGACCCAACACTACCACTGGATTCTGTACTAACGGATGTGGTTTTGTGGCAGCGGGTGGTTCCAGAGCTTGTGTCATAACAGGAGGCATCACCGTATCGGGGGTTGTTTCTTTTTGCATGTATTCAAGGTCCTTTTCAACATCTTTGGAAAACAAACTGCCACTGTTTCCACCGTCCATTTCTTCAAACGTCCCCTTCACCTCTGGAACGGTTTCTTTAATTGCAGCAACCTCTGGGATGCTCTGTGGTACAGGCTGCAGTTCAAACGGCGGTCTGTAGTCCTCCTCGAATATGGGTGAGACCAAATCCTGAGCGGGTTCGTGAGGAGGCACAATTGCAGGGGAACATTGAGCTTTGGACAAAGTTGCCAAATCAACATCCATCATTTCAACATCCTCGCTTGGCTCACTGACTGGCTGCTTGCTCTCTACGATCTCTGGGGCTGTTATATCAGGCTCCTGCATCTCCTTCTCTTGGAAGGGAAGGTCTGGTATCGAGAAGGGACCCATGTCATCCAATTCATCAGCTGCACCTGAAAACGGATCTGCCCAAGAAACGACAGGATTCTGGCTGACAGGCGGGGCCATGGACATGGAGCTCTCCGCCACATAACCGGGACTCTCTTGTCTATCGTCGTGCATCATACACGGGGCCTCCAGGTCCATGTGGGTCTCCTCGGGATTGGGTTTGCAGTCAGTGAAGAAAGTGTCAAGTTGAGGTGATTCTGACTCCATTTGTTCTGACATAGGTCTCTCTGGGGATGAAATGTCCTCTACTGCATCTTTGAAGACGTCGTAATGAGATCCAGAGTACGCTGTGGAGTAGGTCGAGTGAGGAGGTGTTACAGGAATGACATTGGGGATATGTGACAGATCACAATCGGAGTGATGAGAATAGGGACTGCTTATCTTTGAGACGGCAGCCTCCACTTCTCCATAACTGTCATGAGGCGATTTCGTGAGCTCTTCTGTATTCCAGCCCAGAGACTGATCGCATGAGTTCTCCATGAAGTTGTCCTCTGGATGGGTGGGTGTTACAGGAACGATGTCAGGTTCTCTCCTGATATCCGGACACTCGAGCCAAGACTTTTTATCAGACTCGTCAATTTCAAGAGAATAAGGAGGATCGTCTCTTGCCTGGATGGCTTCTTCAACAGCTCTGTGAACTTCTGCAGCATCCTCCCCGAAATCATCTTCCTCCTCCTCCTCCTCCTCCTCCTCCTCCTCTTCTTCTTCTTCTTCTTCTTCTTGCTCCTCAGCAACGGGAGGCAAGTAGTCACTCACGCTCCCAGGATGAGCGGGCATCAGACCAGGTCCGCTCTGGTGTGGCTCTGAGAGATCATCAAGATCCATGGGTGGCAGGGCAGCAGCAGCTGGAGTCGGGGGAGCAGCTATATCCAGACAGGGCTCTTGGGGGTCAGGTCTGTGAACGGGAGTGGAAGGATTCATAAGATACGAGTTATAAATACTTCCTGAAGGATGTTCACTCTCATCGTTGATGGAATTGACAGCGGAAGCTTCCTCTGGTATCCTGTCATGTAGTGACAGGTCAGGCCTGGGAGACATCATGTCAATAGGAGGTGAAAAGAAAGCTGGAGAAAGACAATTAAGTCTGTCAGCTGCCATCTTGTCCTCACTGAGCTGAGAGGCTGAAGACTCGAAGGGTGTGACTTCTGGTACGTGTTGCTGTCGCAGAAACTTCTCCGCCTCTGATTTGAACTCCACCTCGAGCGGTCTTCTGACATCGGAGGTGGCAGAGCGACTCACGAGGGGTAACTGCATGTTCTTTGCGGGTGTTATGCACGTTCCTTCTTGGAAGTTGTGGGAGGAGTTGGAATATCTGTCGAAGAAGGATGGGGAGCAGGCGTTCATGGTGGCTGAGGAATTTTGACACTCGAGACCATCGAACATGATATCAGGATAATCCTCAGCGCTGCAGGATGGAGTGCGTGGCGTTTGCATGACTTCCTCGTAGCTAGGACATGATATCACAGAAGTTGGTGTTGGGACACCCGTTGGTCTGTTCTGATCGGGTCTAGGAGAAGCAGGAAGACTTTCCTTCATTTGATGTCCAGCGAGCCATTCTTTTGAGTTCTGACTGTCTAAAGGTTGTGACTTTCTATCAGGAGACATAATTTGAGCTGGGGTGGCGATTTCTTTCTTTTTCTCCTTTAACACAGTTTCTACAGAAGCAGATTTTTTGGACGAGAGTTCACTGTGGTTCTTCTTTAACTCCTCGTGTGACTTGGTTTTATCTTTGAGTTTTGGGTCGGCTGACCGGTGTCTCAGTTTTTCCATCTGTTTCATCTTCTCTTTGCGTCTCTTAAGGTACTCTTTCGTTTCCTGATCTTTTAAACTCAGCATTTGGCCAAAACTTGTGAGTCTGAGATCACCGTCGACCAGAAGCTTCTCGCGAGGCCGGGTGTCTTTTCGAGCTGTGTCTTTTGACTGGCTGAATTTGTCATTTTCGTCTTTGACCTTTGCTTTGTTAATGTCCGTTCTATCTTTATCTGTAATGTCCTTGCTTCTGTCCTTATTTTTCCCATCAAATTTAGAGCAGTCGTCCTTAGATTTGTCTTTGAGGCTTGCAACTTGTGTAATTTCTTTTAATCCAGACTTTTGTTCATCTTTGGAGTGTTTGAAGGAGCCAAACCCATCTGAATACTTATGCTTTTCCTCCTTCACCTTTTCCTTGTGCTTCTCCTTCTTCTTTTTGTCTTTTATTTTCTCGCTGTTGTTGATGCTGTTTGTCTTGTCCTTTTTGGACATCTCCTTCTCAAACTCCAATGTCTTGTCCAAGTCATCCTCTCCATCAGCTTTGGAACCATATGGGAAAGTGTAAGGGTCCGCCTCCAATGGCATGGGCTCTTTTTCAAAGGGCAAGCTTTCTCTGCGGCCATAAGACTCTCTGATCTCCTCAGACTTTTTTTCAGCCTTTTCTTTCTTGACTTTCTCCTTATCTTTGTCATGACTCTTTTTGGATGATGAGGATGAAGAATGTCTATGTCTCTCTTTCTCTCTGAACTTGTCCTGTGGAGTAGAGATGGTTATTGACTCTCTTCTCTCCTCTGATGCATCAGGTATGCTGATGTTGGGGGAATCATAGAAGCTGCTGAGGACAGGCTCGTGACCTCGGTCTGTGAAACTGTCTGATGAAATTTCGCTGTGTCTGTCATTGGAATCATCTTTATAATCATTCATGGCCTCCTCCTCAAGTTTCTCCAACAAGGATTTCTCATTTTCACCGCTGCCTTTCGAGGGTTTTTTCTCTTTTAAGTGCTCTGGCTTGTCTTTGTATTTGCCTTTGCTCTTTTCTTCGCTGGCATCTCTCTTGTCAAGAAGTTTCTGCTTGCTTTTCTTGTCCTGGTTAGAATCCACAGACGCTCTGTCTTTACGTTCCTTGTGTTTTGTGTCTGTCAAATCTTTGTCTTTTTTATCTTTGTGTTTATCCATGGAGCCTTTTCTCTCCTTTCCAGCATCAAATGTGGCCTTTTCTTTTTTCTTCTCTTTATGTTCCTTTTCTTTTTGCTTATCTGTGGAATGCATTTTCACATCTGCAGAATACTTCTTGTGTTTGTCTGTTTGGAAATGATCCATTTCATCTCTGTCAGGTGTGGAATCTTTTCTGTGAGAGTCTGAGAGTCCGAGAGAATCGCTTAATTTAGCAACACCTCCATTGTAATTGTCGTCATCATCTTCACTCTCGTCTGTAAAGATATCAGCGATCTTGTACCACGTCTTCTCTCTCCCCTTTTCAGGTTTTCTCTCCTCTTTTTTAAATTCCATGAAATCTTTTTCCCTGTCAGCATGTTTGTCCTGGGACGTCTTGTCTTTCTTGTCTTTATTCTGCTCAGATGATGTTGTCTTCCTGTCTTTGTCCTTGCTATGAGAATCTTTATGCTTTTCTTTAGCCACATCCCGCTTGTCTTTGGAGGTTCTGTCCAGGTCTTTATCTTTCATTGATCGCTCAACAGAATTCTTCTCAGGTTTCTCTTTTTCCTGATCCAAATTTCTGTCTTTAGGTTTGTCCTTGTGTTTGTCGCCTTTGGATTTCTCTTTCTTCTCCACACCATCCATTTTCTTCTCCCTTTCTTTTCCAGAGTGGTTCCTCTCTCTTGAATCAGACTTACATGTGGTTTCGTTTTCTGCTTTATCTTTAAAGCAGCCTTCACTCCCGTAGTCGTCTCTCAAGGATTCTTGCTTTATTTTGGAGTCTTTTCTTTCTTTAGTGAACTCATAAGAATCTTTTCTGTCTCTGCTGCCATCCACAGCATCCTTCTCTTTCTTCTCTTTGACACCCTCTGCTGACTCTTTCCGTTTCTTCTCCTTCTCCACAGTCAGACCAGAATTGAATTTTTGTTTGTCCGTCCAGTCTTTTTTCTTGTCTGCATTCTTATCAGATGATTCTTTGTCTTTCTTCTTAGATGCGGTGTCTTTTTCAGGACGCTTTTCCCCATGATCTGGCTTTTTATCTTTAACTTTATTTTCCTTTTTCCGCTCCCTGCTTTCCTCCTTTACGGTTTCCACAATTAACTTGACTGCGTTGTTTGCTTTGTATTCTTTCACCGGTGCCTCCCAGCTATCATCTCCGTAAAGCGAACTGTCAGAAGACACATCGGATTGCCAGCGATGGTGGGGGTCGTCTGATGCACTTATCTTGGCATCCTCTGATAAGTGATTTTTGCTGTCGTAGTCGTCATAATCAAGCTCCTCCTTAACAGCTTTATCCCTTTTGGACTTTTCTTCTTTTGTACTTTTTTCAGATTTAAAATGTTTGTCCTCTTTCTGCTCGTTCTTTTTGTCTGTTTTAAGAGATCTGTCCTTGGATTTTTTCTTTTTCTCATCTTTATGGGCTTTCTGTTTCTCCTCCTTGGCCTTGTCTTTGTCTTTTATGCTTCTCTCCTTCTCAGTCTTCAAAGGTTTGTCCCTCTCCTCTTTGCTCACCTTGTCCTTGTTTGACGCTTTCGTTTTCTTCGACTTCTCTTCCTTCGTTGCCCTTAGAGCCTCTTTACCAGGCCAGTCCTTGTCCTCAGACTTGCCTTTGGACAGTCTGTCATCCTTCTTAAAATGATCTTTGTCGTGTTTGGAAAGTTTGACTCTATTTTCAGAAGGCGAATCCATCTCCACAATGAGCGACTTCTGGCGTGAATCGTCAAAGTCGAAAGAAAAGCTCTTGACAAATTTTTCGTTCATGTCTTGACTCAACACCACACTTGGAGCCTTATCTTTTTCCTTGCTTTTGTGTTTGTGTTTCACCTTGTGTTTCTTTAACACCTTCCCATCTTTGTCCGTTTTGGAAATGGCTCCCTCCGTGCTGGAGTTCTTGTAAAACTCAGAGTTCTTTTTGTCTATTGCGTTGGCATGCGTGTTGTTTTTCTTTCGGTTGTCTTGCACCTTCTTTTTAACTTGCTTCACAGATTCGAGGCTGGAGTCGGCAGAAGAGTAGTCAGACTCGCTGGATAGCCTTGTTCTGACAGAGTCTGAGAGGGAGCTGACATCAGACCACGCTGGGGAGGACACCGTTTTCCATCCATCTGTCCTCCACTGCTTTGGATGCTGCTCTGCCAGAGACTGCGTGTGCTTCTGTGAGCTTAGACTCCCGTGTGAGGATGACGAAGAGGAGGCAGATAGAGAGCTAAAGACAGAGGGCTCTTTAAGGCTCAGTGTTGAAGAGTCCTTAACACAGTTCGAGCTCTGCATGGAGCCTTTATCGTCCTCGCTCTCAATGTCTCCGATTTCCGAGTCTGAGGTGCAGAACTTGTCGTTGACTTTACCGAAGCGCACTTCCTTACTGACGTTATTTTTTGTCTCCTTCTTCCTCTTCTTTTTCACTTTACTTTTCTCTTTTTGCTGCTTGGAGCTCGCTGACGTCGAGTCTCGGCTCTTGACGTTCGTCTGAGGTGCAGGTTGTCTTGGTGTGGGCGTGGGCATGAAACACAACGTTCTGTCGTCTTCGTCCGAGCTGTTGCTGTCCGACACGATCCGACGCACAGCCTTCTTTGGTGTTAGCGAGTTGCTTTTGGAATAGGTTTTAACCTCCATCTTGGGTATGGAGATGAAGTTGTTGGCCTTGATGACGGGTTCCTTGCGAAACTCTTTCTTGAGCAGATGCTTGTCGTCCACGGGTGGGACGCGCTCCTCCTCGTCGTCCTCGTCGAACTCGTACTCGTCCTTGACAGGAGTGGTGGTGGATTTGGGTGGGTCCATGGCCTTCCCTTTAAGCTTCAAGCCCTTCTCGAACTCTGAGTCTGTATTATTGCCATCAACAGAGCTGGATGGGGCGAAGGATGGGGCATCTTCCTCTTCTGAAGAATCTGTTGACATAGAAAAGAACAATTAATCTACTTATTAATGCTGAGAAATTACACATATTTTGTCCAGTTAGTGTTACATCATTTACACAAACAATGTACGAAGCACACCTGAAGAACTCTCTTCGCTAGAAGTGTAAGTGCCTTTTCCCAGCAACAGATTAAGCATTGTTTGGGAGTTTGCCACATTTAACGGCGTCTCTCCTCTTCTGTTGCTTTGATGAGGATCTCCCCCATATCGTAACAGCAGCTTCACAACCTACAAAACAAGAATCACACAGTCAGTGTCAGGAAAATGTGCAATCTAAAAAAACAATTTAATGTGTCATCATCTTACTTTGAGGTGGCCGTTGTTAGACGCATCATGTAGAGGCGTGTCATCATCCAGGCCTTTGGTGTTAACCTCAGCCCCGGCTGCCAGCAGCTGCTTGGCCACGTCATAATACCCTCTGTTGCAAGCCTCATGCAGTGCGGTCCAGCCTAAATATGAACAGAATTCCACTTTTAGGTGCCTGCTTATTATCTAAGGTTATGGAGAGAACTGGCACATCTATCCAATCATTTATGTCAGACTGTTTATTTTAGAGGTCTAAATTTGAAAGAAAGTTTTAAAGAAATTATAAAACGAAACAGCCCTTACCTGCAAAGTCTTTTACATTCACATCAGCCCCCTCGTTGATGAGCTCTTTAATGCGGCGTGCCTCCCCGCGTATGGCCGCCCGGTGCAGCCGTGTCTCACCCCTCTCGTTCCTCTTGTTCACTTTGTCTTTGGTTTTTGAGGCAGAGTTTGGTGTTCCTTTCTGACCCAGACTTGACTGTGACTGGTGCTTTGGTGTTGTGTCTAAACAGAAACAGCAACAATAGCAAATATTTACAACCAAGACAGACAATATTCATTCAGGCCGGTCTGTTCTGACCTCTAGGTGGCGATCTTGCACAACACAAAAAAATCATGCATTCACATCATTCAAACAAATTCTTCCACTGCATTTTAGCCTTTGGATTTGTGTTATTTATTATGATCAACGCTCACTATATTCATGTACAGGCAACTCAAAGTAAACAAGAAAATGTATTAGTGACCACAGGGAAGATAAACTACAGCTAAAACAATATTTTTTCAAACCCTTAAATTCAGCACAAAGTAAAGACTGTGCACAACGGCTGGCATGCAAAAACGCTCCGCGGGGGTCTCAGTTTCCTGCAGCTTTGTTTTGGAAAAATAAAACTGTAGATCCATTTGAAGAGGCATAGCTAAATCTGAGTAACCCAACAGAGAGAAGCATACTTGAGATAAGCAATAAACACAAACTTTGAGCGTGATATTTCATGTGGTCTGGTTTAGAAATGAGACTACCAACAGAACATGGGTTATTGCTCCAAAGCTCCCTATAAAATCAAATGTGAATTGAAAACGACTCATTTGGGAACCCTTGTTGCTCCATCAACAATACTGGCCTGATGAACAACGGTGGATTAAGATCGTAGAGGTTCATTTCTCTGAAGTAATGGGAATTGATGAGGGTTATCTTGTTTAATCGAATTGTAATTAAGTGTGCTGGTGTGTGCTTAAATGAAGCATAACGCTTGTGGAAGCTACTGACTGGAGCCACAGAGTCCCTTTCCGTTTATGCCCCTCGAGACGTGGCGCCCATGACAAATACGCACCTGGACTGTGTACGGACTCCTCCGCCGTCATCTGCATGAGAAGAGCCACCTGCTGCCGCTCTGAGAGGGGGTACCCGGCCCGGATCCCTGGCATGCCCATCCCGAACGGCAGGCCTGACTTCCTGGTGTTGGTGGGCTCCTTTTTAATGCGCTTCCGCTCAGGACCTTGTTTTTCTGTCGGGTGAGAAAACGAGACAACATTTAACCACAAACCAGCCTCTAATAGACAGACAAACTAACTTTTGTGGCCTTTGCAAATCATTCTAGGTGCAAGTTAATGTGCATCGAGTGCATTTCCCACTGTTGGTAACTTCTGAAGGTCAAGTGAAACCTACAACTCTCGGGTGAATTCCCGACCCGTCTTCCCATGTGTACAGTTTGAAAGCCTGCTGGTGGTTTGAGATTTCCCAGAGGCCCCACGGGGAGGGGTGAGCGAGCCCTCCATTCTAGCGTGTATGTTTCTTTAAGAGTATGACTTGGCAGCCTGTCGCCGATTACAAAATGGCTGGTGTTCACATTTCAATGTGGCTGAAGCAAGGTCACTGATGCAAACGGACAAAGGCAGCTGCTCTTCACAGAAACGCCCATCAATTATTCTCAGTATGTCAGTGTCAACATATCGGCTTCACAATGCAGCCGTCCAGTTCATTGCACCCGTCTCGCTCACGCTATCGACTCTGGCAAACACTAAGACGGCTCCCCACTGTACGACCCCGCGCTTCAAAAAGTGCAAACATGCACAAATGTCACACACAAAATAAAACCGATTAAAACGCACATCGACCCTGCCATCCAGAGATCTGCCAACACAATCTCACGGGGGTGAGTTGCTGTTTTACAAGGTAACTATTTGTATTTATATATCTTTTTTACGAGGTGGCCAAGTCGTTTGATTTCATTCATACATTGTAGTACGAATGAGTGAAGGTTCGTTTTGGGGGTGGAGCTTTTTCCTCTAATAATCGTGTGTTTCTATTTGATTCACATCGTACGAATTCGTCACCTCATAAAATAGTTACGAATTCCTGCGAGGTCAGGCTGGATCTGCTCTTGATCTAAATATACATAAACGTGCTTGTTATTCCCAACGTAGCGGTTTGCTAAATTCCAAAAGCATCAATTAAACAGAGAAAGCCAGACAGTAGTCTTCACTCTTCATGGTTGTGGCTAACACCTGTAAACACTTAGTACTAATGTACACCCCAACCCCTCGAACACACACACGCATTTGCCATTTAGTCACATTCCTCCATTTCAAATCTCGAAGCGCATGGACAGCAGAAGCAGTCTAAACATGTTTTCAATGGGTGGATGAGAGGAACAGAAAAATGCAGCGCTAGCTCTTTTAGCCTTAACCTAAAATAGAACAAACTGAAGTAATAACACTGGCACGGTTATTACAGGATCAAACTTTAGGTATTTGTTGTACTTTAACTTGCTAGGGTGTAGTCCAAAACAAGAGTCATTGACGCACATGAGACATGTCATGAACAGTCCCTCGCAAAATCTGTGGCCCCAAATTTCTAAATAAACCCTGCGACCTACGCAACCTTCAACACGTCCTTCACGTGTTTATGTAACTTGATAATACCTTTAACTACCCAAGGAAACTCACCATTTGAACACATTTGATTGATTCAGGTTTTTGAACAGGTTTTTTGAACAGGTTTTTGTTTAGCAGGTTGTCGGTCCTACTAGAGTTCGACGGACTTAAACTAAACTGGTGCAGTAGTAGTGTAGAGTTTCTTGGTATGTTTTTTGAGAGAGAGCTGCTTACTGTGTGTCCTTTGAGACTGAAGGGAATCTAGGTCAGGAACCGAGGGTGTAGGGACCATAGACTTAAAGCCGAGTGAAATGGTTAATGGATATGATACTTTCTTTAGCACAAAAAAACGAATAACGCCAAAAGCTTCATCCTTTTTATAGTTACAGAATCACTAGAACTGCAAAACTACAACGTAGAAAATCTCTGCAAGCTGCCCAGAAAAAACAGGAAATGAAGGCAGAAGAGACAGGAAGTGCCCACAGGAAGTTGTGTCAATGCTTTGTGCATAGCAATCGAAAGGACATTATGGGGGAGGACGTTTAAAAAAAAATGGGGGAAAAGGCCTTTCGTTAGCCATGATGACAAGAAAGTCATCAACAGAGCACTTGAGAGGATTTTTCTTGAAGCGATTGTATAACGTCAGTGAACCAGGCTCTTTAATCAGAGCAAACAAGAGATGTTGGGTAAAAGCAGACCACGCTTCACCTCTTCAGCATGCCGGGCCAGCTGCACACAGTAATAAAGGCAAGCCAAAACAGACGCCCAGTGCAATTCAGGCACCACCAGATCTGATGCATACAGTAAAAATCACAATAATGAATAATTCATATGATCGCTGCATGAGAGAAAATGAAATACTACAAAAACATTCCTCCCTGCAGGAATACAATGCAGAAGACCGCACGAAGGCCAAAAAAACATTGCCGGTCCGATCTGACACACAATCTTCTCTCTCCGCCTAAAGCGAGCGGACGCATCATAAATGCAATTATGTACATACGTTAGCCGGAGACCGACTGCGTGTGCGAGCGTACCAGCGCTCATGCCTGCCAGCGTTGGCAAGGCGTGGGCAGCAGCGGAGCAGCAAATATTGGCGTCTCTTATCAGCCAACCCACTCTTTGCCGCCCATTCCCACGTCTGCTATATCCCTAACAACCAACGATCTCAAATCACACATGTGCAAACCACAAGAAACACCTCCGAAGCTATTCAACAGCAGTAATATCCTCTGGAAACGCATCGGCACTAGCAAACGCTCTGTGCTTCTTCAGAGCAATGGCACTGCATTCAATTTCCATGCCAAGTTGTCTCTCTAATACATAATGCAGCAAAGATGTCTGTGGCCGGAGAAAGCGCAGCAGAGGTAATGAGCAAACGCAGAGAAGATGGAGGCGGGAAGACAGTAAGGAAATATCCTGAGTGCTCCTGGGCCTTGTGGGCTGCTCCGGAGCTACAGCGAAGTGGTACAGATGATCGCCCAGGCTCCCTGACTGCACAATGCCCCACGAGAGACATGCTGCAAAAATATACACTAAATAAATTATGCATTTCAAATAGAATCATCCAGAAATCAGCGGAGAGAAAACACTGAGGCTGGCTCTGTTTTACCTGTGCTTATACACATGAAATATATCTCTGCGGCTTTAACGGCAGCATTTCTTTTAATTATCGCAGGCCCGTGTGAAATCTGCTGACTGTTTATGCATTTACTGCACGGGTTATTGGGGGAAACCAGGGGAACGGATTGTATGAATACATGAAATGAGCAAAGAGCACTATCCTCTTGCTGGCAGCAGAATTAAATAAACTAAAGTAAACCGATATGCTTAACTCTAAATTACAATTCTTTCCCATTCTGTAGAAATCTGTTGATCCGCGCAGATTCTGTGTCAGTCTGTTTACTGATGTATGCCTGGCGTTGGTGGCGGATAATATCCAGATATAGATTGTTCCAATTTAAACAATAACCCTTCTTTGCAGGTCAGATTTCCATTCATCTACTGTTCATCAAAATGGTTTAATTCATGTAATTTCCTTTGATGTGAACAATATTTCTGTTAACAAACAGCCCCTGCATGATACATTTAGGCTATATTATCTATGAAATCCATTATAGGCCATACACAAGTAATTATAAACGACCAGGCAAAATTCCCTCTTCCAACCTTTCTGTCATAGGTTCTCCAGTCGTTCCTCATTCTCCCTTATTTATTCATCTTCAGCTCTTAAAAACCCAAAACAACCCCTGTTCTCTACCTGCAATGGCTTTTTCCATTTCAATCGCACCAGAACTAAGTCGATAATGGTTTTCTTAGCATCTGCTAACGCTTCATAATTTAAAACCCACACAGCAGTAAAACATTAAACGTAAAAGGGTATTTTGTTGAATGCTGAATGCAGTAATGGAACAGTAATGGGGATATAACTAGTCCTATATTGGACATTTAAGGGAGAGAAGTCCAACTACATCAAAAAGTCCCAGTAAGGAGGCGCAGAGCCAAATGCTGGAGAAACGGGGACACAATGATACAGCAGAAAATGTGAAGCAACCTAAACCGAGACTGCAACTGCATGCCTTAGAATACAACCAAAAACTGAACTGGGGGAGTATTGTTTTCACGTCTGAGCTTTAAAAAAGAAGTGTTGAAATCTGACAGAGGAAAAAACACAAATACACCGAAACAGGCCAGTCAAAGAATGGCCGTGACCACACCCCCTATTAGCATCACAATGAGCCCTTCAGGCTTTGTCTCATGAGAAGGAAAACGGGCAAGATTTCACACCTTACAGCCACGTCTCAAGAGGAGGAGGGGGGTTCTGCCAACGGCTTGCTAAAAGATTACAGAGTGGCTGCGCTTCGGCTTCAAAAACATGCAGAAATTACAGCCCTAAAAATAACAGCCCATACTGAAAACACTGCTGTCTGTCTAAAGGCAAAAAGTCAACAAACTGCATTTCTCTCCACCAGATTGTCGACAAACAACCGGAGTTTAGAGGAACCAGGCACGTTAACTGAAGAATAACTAAACATGCAAAAGTAAAACACACAATGTTTAGACCTTAAAGTCTTTTAAATGCAAAAATCCTGTCAATCTGGGCTAGAGAGAGAAAGCTAGTGCACAGTTCTCAAAAATGGAGCTCAGGATAAGTACTTGTCTGATTGAATAAACAAAACAATAAAGCTCACCTTTCTGTGCATTTCATATCCAACAAAATATCCAATAAACTAAGTAATGGTTTCTCCAGCAAGACGCTGTGTTATTCCAACACACAGCACTGAAGGAAAACTCATTCTACTTCCTGCTACCCAGAGTGCTCTCCCGAGAGCTGGCCCCACCCCCTTACCCGAGTCAGAATCTTTCTGATCTCCATTGGCTCCGACGGTGAAGGGCAGCTTCCTCTTAGGAGCCTTCTCTTTCATCTCTTTGACACCATCGCTGCGGTCCAATTTAGGAGTCTTGTTTGACGAGCCTTTGTCTTTATCCTGGAGGAACATGGGAAGTGTAAGTTTAGCAGGAAACGCTATCAAATAATTCAGCTCATAGCAGATGTGATGAAAGCCTAATAAACTCTTATACAAATGGAGATATTTACATGCATGTCCATATCAAATCTTCTTAAAAATTGTCCTGAAACCAGATACAGTGTTTTTGGGATTGGCACTTCAGTGAACAAAAGATACTTTGAAGAAAGGAGAGGGGTCTGTACCAAGGCCAAGACACTTCACATCAACAACTGGAAACCATCAGACAGCCCAGAAACTATACATGTGAATATATCTTTGTTTAAAACCATTAAAAGAGCAATTCTCAAACACAAACCATTATGAACGAATCAAAAACTACAACCATTTTACCCCTAAATGAGGACAAAGAAACACAGATTTCCTCACGTCCTTGCTTTCTATTTTTTACGCATTTTCAGCATTGTTTTAGGAAAATCTTTGCAACGCATATAAATACGGTACTTACATACTTTTTACTAACACAGCTAAATGTGTAGAATAAAAAAAATGAAGATAAAATTTACTCCTGAGCAGAGAATTTAGCAAGATTTCATCCGTAAAAAAACTAGTTGGGTCCAAAAGCCGAGACCACTCTTTATTTTTCATTTTTACCTATTATTAGTAAAACTATTCAAATAAAAATCAGTATTAAAAGTGTTCAAGAATGTCATCATGTCTTTGCTCATTTAACCTACAACGATTTAACAAAGCTCAAAGGACCATCTTGTCTTTCACAGTTTTGCTTATTTGCAAAAAAAGACATTTTTAAATCCTGAACCTGTACAATTTAGAATTAGGGCTGTCACGATTATTAAATAATCGTCTTATCGCGATTGTTTGGCCTCATCGCGATGGTTTCGGATCATCGCAATTATAGCACATCTCTATAGAAGACACTAGGGGGAGCTGTAGTGCATCTGCATATTGTATATTTTATTGTATATATTGTAACTAAAGCATGGTAATACTTGTAAAATGTACCACCACAACACAATCACTTAAAAAAAACTAAAGCATATACCATAAAAATAACCCGCAGTACAATTTAATATTATTTCAGTGTGAAAACCAGTCTACCAAAATCTCATTAACATAGAAGTAAACTTTTATTGTAGTCTTGCAAGTGAGAAAAAAACAGACTAGAAGCTTTTCTATGACTGATAGAATTTTAATGGTGGCTTCAATTCACTCCTGATCAATTTACTTCATTTACAAGTATTTGGCGGTTGTATTATTGACAGGTAAAAGCCTAAACCTCAAGTATGATGACCCAATTTTTTCCTATGTATTTCCAAGAAAAAGAACATAGTCTTTATATTCAGAACAACATGGTCGTTTCAAAGCTGAATAAAAAATGAATGAGAATTAAAAGTCAAAGCTCTAAAACAGACAATTAATCGTCATAATCGCAATGATTTATTAGACAATTAATCGTCAGCCAAATTTCATAATTGTGACAGCCCTATTTAGAATATCTTATTTTCAATACAAACAAACAAAAGTAAGTAACGCGCTGATCATTGATGGAGGAAGTGATACCGGATCATCGGTGTCTGGCTGCAGGCAGTGCTAATGAAACTGAATTAAAGAGCTCTTAGTGCTGAGATAAAGCTGAGGCTAAATGCAGCGTATAGATGTTTCCACTGTGAGAGCATTTCTGTCCTGCCCACATCCCAGTCATGAGACCATGATGTCATCCACGTGCAAACACGCACACACAGCTCGAGGGAGTGAAAGAGCAAGAGCGAGGAAGGGAGCGATGGCAGAGCAGGACTTCATGCGGCACGTAGAGAAAAACAAGCGAAATCAAGTTAAAACGGTTTCGCTGCTTTTCTTCGAAACCATCTGTGTGAGCGCTCTGTTTACTGACTGGTCTCCTAGCAATGCTTTCACTCTTCCCCTCTCGCTCTCACTCGCCCGTTCTCTCTCTCCCTCCCCTTTGAAAAGTCTGATGCAATCCAACACAGAATGATGTACATGCACACACCATCTGGCCTATAAAGTCTATCTGCTCTTACATCAAAACACTGACCACCAGACCCAAAAACAGTTATTATGATGAGCAGAAAATAACTTCTTTCATGCACATACATGTTATTATGCTGTCCCATACTGTGTTTCTGTACAGCCATGCTCTTTACAGTACCCCTACAGCTTTATTTAACCTAAAGTACAGCTTAATTTACTTTTAGGAATTCGGTTTGGTTTGGTTTTGATGTTGTCTGCATTTACCCAATACACAGGCCAAATCTTCACTTTGAGATTGAAGGATAAAACCGGAGCTTGATGTATATTATGTTAATACCGTATATTATATATTGTAAAAAATGATCTCCTCTTTTTCCCGTTCATCGGAATGTCATACGAGTTTGGAGAAATATGAAGGCGAGTAAACAACAATGTTATGGCTCTGAATGATCACTGCAGGTTTGTGTGTGGTGTGTGTGCGTTTAGATACAGGAGTCGTTTTCTCACCTTCTTCCCACCCTGTTTCTCCACCATGTCGGTGTTGAGTGGGAAGTCCTCCAGCTGGGGGGTTTTAGAACCCCCACCCTTGGGCATCGTTCAGCTACTGCCACGCCAAACCTCATTCACGCTTCCATCGCATCGTCATCGACCGTCTGTAATCCAAAGAGAGAGAGACATTAGCACCTCACTGTGCTCGAAAGACATTTTACTATGCACAAAAGCTCCCATTCATTCATCTACCACCATTCTGCTTCAACCCAAGAGACCACAATAAACAGAAAAGTAGAAAAAATTAGGGCTGGGTATCGAATTTGATGTTCCGATTCGATTCTGATTCACAAGCTCTCGATTCGAGTCGATGATTATAGATTTAATACAAATGATAGATATTTCTAAAAAAAAAAGATCAGTAAATATCACATTACAATGGTGAATTAAAAATTGAAATGCCACAAAAAAAATCGATTCACAGCTTTTGAGAAGTTGATATTGAATCGACCACATTTTAAAAAACGATGAATCGATTTTTCTGCCCAGCCCTAGAATAAATATTTACATAAGGTCATGAGTTGGGAGTTGGTTTAGAAGACCTATTACTAGTTCCCAAACCCAACATCATCTGAGATATATATATTTAAAACAACTACGTTATCAATGAAAAGGACAGCACTTCAACTATTCATCTATTGTGAAACGAGAAACTCAATCTAAAAATGTTGACCTGCAATTCATAGTTACGCAATCTATGTTTACATACAGTACAGGTCAAATGCCACTGAAATCACAGGCTTGCTATAAATGCAACAATACACGTTTTTAGTATTTGGATCACTCCCAGAATGCATTTGTTGCATTCAAGCAAGAACTCAAAAACACCAGCCAATATTTATTTTTGGTTTCGTATCGGCCAGTTTCAAAGATTCCCATGAAACCAAAGTACTTGGAAAAAACTCTAAGAATAGTCAACTAGCACCAACCTTTCTGCTAAAACACAACCATGTAGAAAAATCTGCTGCTTATAAAATTACACAAAGCCTTGCCTGAATGCATATCAGGGGGATTTTATTATTTTCAGGTCAAAAGAGCACTTTGAGAAGTTACAGCACACCTATTCTAAACATGCCACACAACATAAAGGATCATTCATGTCTGTAGAGGAAGCAGCGCAAGACAAATTACAAACCAAAGTTGAACAGGTTTGTTTAAATCCATAACCTTAAGTACGAGCCAAAGTAATATGAATGCTTTTCTGAAACACCACAAAAACCCCCACAAAATAACAAAAATATATATTTATTTATTTTAAAACACATGAGCCAACACCAAGTACAGTTCAGTGGCCTGCGAAAACTACATTAGCCTGGACAAAGTCATTTACACATATCAGCGCTACAGGATGAACAAAAAGATGAACATACACAAACAAATTGTGCAGAACTCGCAACTATACTGCAATTCATTAGCACTGCAGGGTGGAGATGACTACTGCCAGAGATTAGAAAAAATCAATACTGTAATATTGCAATACTACGGCAACTTACTGAATCAATGTACAGAAAATCAATATGAATTAATTTGTTGGTCATTCTGAATTAAAGCATTAAAAATGTAGAGTATTCAGAGCAAAAAGTAGTGGTTGCATGTCTGCAAGAGACCACAGTCATCTTTTCTTCTGACTTGGGAGCAATTAGTATGCTGAACGTTCCCACAGCACGCCTGCAGTTTCAAGTCACCCTGTTGCAATTTAAATTGAAGCACCAGCTTTATACGACACGCAATTTGCCGGCGGTGCCATTTAAACGTTTCTTTCTCAACGGGCAACGACATGCATTGCATCATAAGCAAATATTGCGCAAACGTATTGCATGGCAATGATTCACTCCCAACGAGATCTAGAGTTTACCCACGTTCTGTACAGGTAATACTGTGAAGATTACCTCTACTCCGCCCATGATCAAATATTTACATATGTAGAACAACAATGCTTCACATGAGGGCAGTTTCACTGTACAGTAATCCTTCTCCATAATTCATGCGTTTTGGTTTAGTGAGCAGAGCTGGCTCGCTCGTTCCCTGCTCCTTTGCCTTCGTTCTGTATCGCCCCAGTATAGCTGGCGCTCTCCCTTACCACAGCGTCAGTCTTCTCTATACCGCCCTCTGATTCAAAGACTGTTATTTATAACCCCAGCTAACGTGCCGCATGCGCACAGGCAGTGTGTAATATTGCTCTTCTGATATGCAGGCGTATGAAATGAAATGTCCCTTACACGCGGCCTATTCACACCCCACATTCTAACTCCACACTTTAAAGTGGCTGAAAGGTCAGGCTGATGGGGATACACTACACAAAAATCAGAATTGCCTGCACTGTACATTAGGTCAAAGCATGTTCCAGAACAATTTTGAGATCAAAAGAGCCACAGGCCATTATACATCTATACATACACTCTGAGATGCTGCTTTTACGTTAGGCACAAGGAACAGTTACCAAATGATCAAAACAAGGCATCTGTAGTGCACTTTGAATCTTGCAGTATTATTCAGTGTCACTACTTAACTCATTCCCATCCAGAGGTTTTTTAGATTTAGAAAGATACATAACATAAACAGAGCTTTTACTGTTTTTGGATCCGTATACGCTGTACTGTTAAAAAGATGGGCAACAGCACCACCTGCTGCATAAACACGGATTGCCGTTAAATCTCGCTTTTGCCAGGGAAGCGTCGCCTCTTCATCGACCAGATAACTCGTCACTTGCGGTAAAATAGTTTGCGTAAAGCACAATCGCAAAATAAAACACAAGGACAATAAACAACATTCTATTGCAAATAATAACGTGTGGTCAGATTTATAAAACTGAACCAGTACTTTACAAAACTCACAAGTTAAGGGGTGTTTACACTAACAATTATGAAGGTTAAAAAATTGTTCTACAATTTAGAGAATAGCATCACAAATATAAAAATAACGCTATCGCACAGTATCGTTGGGATCACTTTCAGAGAGACGGTCAATAAAAATAAAATTTAAAGTCACACATTTAAAATTAGGGGTGCACCGATATGTAAATTTTGGCCGATAACGAAAACCGACACTTCTTGAACACTGGAAGTCGATAACCGATATATTGGTCGATATACAGTACTTAAATATTAATATAACATTTTCTGAGACTGAAAATCATGTCCCAAGCCTACTTAACACTAATTCAAGAGTCTTTAACTTTTAAACTTTCTGGTATAATGTTTATTTAATAAACAAATTAAAGATGTTCTCCCAGAGCAACCCAGAAAGGTGTTCTCAATAGCCACAAGTCCAACAGGTCTCAAGACAGAAAGCATTCAGACAGCAGTCGGCTTCAAACAATATGCTTTTGTTCCTATAATTTACACATTTACACACATACATACTACATCAACAATGTTTTGCTAATAGCAGTAAGTGAATGATCATGAACAGAAAGACAGTACTGTACTGTATTTTAACTGTGAGCAGCATGCAGCTAAAGTGGTTTAACCAGGGGAAATGATTCAAAATTTATCGGCTATAATATATTGGCCTAAAATTTTTTACAGATAGCATTAAAAATGACCATTTATCGGCAGATTCCGATATGGCCGATAATTTATCATGCATCCCTATTTAAAATGTGAAACTGTAGCGTTCAAGTTTAGAATAAATGTTATCATCAGTTGGTGTGGACGCTAATAGTTTTCATTATACTTATCGTTCTTGGAGTCAACGGACCTTTACTGGGTTAGACCCGTATTTAGAATTACTCAAAGTTAAATCACATACAGTATCTGTAAGCTATGTAATGGAAACATTGAGGGAATTGTGCATGTCCTGCACGCTTTCATCTTATTGCTAGAAAAGAAACGCACCTAGAGAGGAAACGCAACAAGATTCATTCCAAAAACATGCATCATTTCCTCTGCCTTCCACCCCAATCAAAAGCTGCAGTACATCTGCCATCAGTGTGGGTGCTTATGTCAGACAAAGCGCTTTTTGCCTGCAGCCAGCTGTAATTCATCACATATGAGATCTACTTTTAGCACTGTACTCTACTGTAGCTGCAGCAGACGGTGCATGGCCCAGGCTTCATACTGACATCTCCATGCATCAGACACAACCACACAACACGTGAAGAGTCGGTACACATTCACTGCAGGGGTTTAAACACACTGATGGAACGCGCATGATGTCATTCCCTATCCAGGCACAATGTGATAAAGAAAAGAGCAAAAAAACTCCAAATACAATGGAATCTCATTATTACACACATTAGTGTTGCATTCAACACAACGCCAACTTACTAAATGTAAAAAGTTAAATAAATCGCAAAGTTGGACTTCCATCTCCAAGATGTGGGGTTTATTTATGTGAACATGGCAGCACCGAAGGGGCATGTACACAAATACATTTACATTTAGCAGACGCTTTTATCCAAAGCAAAGCACAAAGTAGGGGAAACAATAGAAGCAAACTGTGCAACAAAAGAACAACAATGCATAGGCGCAGTAAAACTGGTCTCAGTTTGCCTACCACAGTATACAAAGCTAATCTTTTGTTTTTGTTTGGGGGGATAGGAAAGTAGATAAGAAGTAGAAGACTGTACTAATGGGTCACATGTCGATAAACCTAATTTTAAGCATGCATCTGAAGAGACATGGAAAATGATACTCCAATGATGTTTATATTTGAACAATATAGTGCAAGCATTATGTGTTTATATTTATGTATAGACCACTTTGGAGGATGTAAACAGAGGTCCAGAAGCACTTCCTGTTCAATTTTATTAAACCTTACATGT
This sequence comes from Triplophysa rosa, assembly GCF_024868665.1. Classification (NCBI taxonomy): domain Eukaryota; kingdom Metazoa; phylum Chordata; class Actinopteri; order Cypriniformes; family Nemacheilidae; genus Triplophysa; species Triplophysa rosa. The sequence continues at coordinate 36,992,405 of NC_079890.1, forward strand.
ATGACTAAATCTTAAAGATATTCATTTAACGTTTCAATTAGATTTGAAATGTTCATTTGGTTGTATTCTGTTTAAACATTTGTGTAGTGTTCAAAAATGAAACAGGACCAGCATTGTTTACGTAAGTGGTCTATATGTGATGCTAGTATTTAACACTGTAATAGTGTTCACGTTTTGTTTCTTTATATGTCGTCTTATAGTATAAATATATTAATCTATATAGTCCATTTAAATCTTTGTAAATCAATAATATTCCTTCTATACATGCATACCTTCCTTCTCCTCATATATTTATTGATTTAATATTGTGTACTCTCAAGAAGAAATATCATACATCGGCCTTTGAAATACAGCTTAAACGGTCACGTTCCAAATGCAGCCCAGTCATCACATGTTGTACATACAGGTTCAATGGGCTGCATTTTTCACGCTAGCTGATGGGCAGATAGACAGGCCTTGTTAGTGGACGGCTGGCTCCGAGCCATGGGATTAATGCGGGTAGGAATGTAGGCCTCTTAGTTTGCTGAGGCTGACCCCGGCCAGTGCTTAGACAGCTTTCTCCCGCCTGCTGACGGTGCAGGCCTGCCTGGGCTCAACCGGGGACGCAAAGCTCTCTCTAATCTCCTGCTTCCACCAGCCCCGGTCACACGCACATGTGCTTACTACACGGATCGGGATATAACGTGGCTATTCTCCCAGAGAAAGAAAAAGCTAAACATGACACAATACAAAGGCTGCTTAAAAAAAAGCAATTGCCACAAACAATTGCTTGTGAAATATCCCCGGGGCGACAGAGGCCTGGCATGACAACCGCTCAAGCCAAGGCAGTATCGCCAGATAGCGGTCGTCCTAAAATGAAATGAAAAGCAGGCTTGTTGTATGTTCCAACAAGTCTGTGTTCCTCACATGTTTGAGACGGTTGTGTGAGCTCGGCTGTGTCATGTCCAGGCCTGCAGGGTATTTGAAGCAGGTACACATGTGGCACATTTAAGTTCATGGGCGTTCACACAGACGCAGATTACATTTCAGCAGGTCTCGGAGCTGTTGGTAGGCGTTTCTACATGACAGCAGTGGTTGCTGTTCATCTGCATGTAAAGTTGAACACAGTGGTAAAACATCAGTGTGAGAGGTAAGACATCACTGTATCGATTGTAACTCGCCCCTTCTTTACACTCCCCTCTCTCTCTCTCTCTCTGCAGTCAAACAGGGGCCACTGCTATAGTGTGCTACAGGATACAATCGCTGCTACCCCAGCACAGTATGACTATTATGGGGTGCTTTGGTAACAGTGCCCCCTGCTGAGATAAAAGAGCCCACAACCCCCAGCTCGGCACCAAGGTAACGCGTGGTGCTGTCATCACATCCCGTGATATTTAGTGCAGATGTCTCTCGTGGTTGCAGTAAAAGCGTTGCTACCGAACAACATCAATTATGCGGAAATCTGTGCTTAAGTTCATTAAACCACATCAAACAAATAGCTGCGAGTTTGATTCTTTAAAATAGCCATGCTGCGTGTCTTTTCACATTGGATTACAAAATAAACAAGCAGCTCCGTTTCAGCAAGGCTGTAAATGTAATAGCTACATAACATCACAGACCTTCCTCAGATCGGGTCTGAGCTGTAATCTGACTGCATCGGGAACACGGAGATGTGTGCGCCATAATGAGGGCCATGATGGTTCCCAGGTGCTGCCGAGAGAGGCTTAATGAACAGAGCTCTGAGGCGTGGTGCGCTCGCTCTCCGCCGCGGTACTGTAAAAGCCTATTTACATTTCATATAAGAAGGAACGCGGCAGCGAGCCCTGTTTGGTGTGCAAATAGAACGCAGCAGAGGCCAGCCGGGCCCCACTGCCGTTTCCAGGCAACGGAGGGATGAGGTTGGCTGAGCAGCCCCTGACCCACACCAATTCATTTGATTAGAGGCTTTTGTGCCGAGAGGAAAGAAGACAAACAAGAGGAGGAGCGAGGCGGCAGGCCACGGTCGTTTTCCTGCAGTCACCCCTTATTATTATTCCACGGTGACGCAGGGACGCTGCATATACAGTATGTTTGTGTGCGTCCCGCTGTTTTTTCTCCGTGAATGAGAAGGTGGTGCTGCAAACACAGTGGTGATATTCTGGGAAAGTGCGTAGCTGTTAATAAGTACAATCAAATGGAAGCTATTCCCACAGAATTGTGCGGAACGCCGTGTCGACATCTACAAAACGCCTTATTTAGCAAAATGCATCCAACTATATATTCTAGCTAAAGGATGCCATTTATTGTTTTAATACAAATAAAAAAAACATATCCTTTGTAATAGACTGTAATGAACATTTTGTAAAAGCAACAGGACATTTCATTTGTGTACACTGACAATACAGTCATGGCTGTGACCATAATCACAAAAAAGCACAAGTTGGAATGTTTGGGCTACTTTGATCAATCTTTTAATCGCCAATATGACTGTAGCATTCTCAGCTCCGTTGAACACATCTGACCATATTTGAAATCACAAAACTATGCAGATTTTCCCCAAACAGCAAAAAAAGTCCACACGGGCGCACTAATAAAGCTTTTCTGCACTCAATGCTACTCGCTCATTTCTGACAGCGAAGTGTAATCTGTTCTTGAAAACAGCGCTGACATAATTCACACTTCACTTTCTGGATATTCTTCTCTAACTATACAACATTTCTTCATCTGTCGCTTTCACTCCTCCTATTTTTCACAAGCAGAATTATCTCAGAGGAATGGGGAAGATCACAGCGCGCCAGCTGACACGCATACACACATGATATGCACACAAGGCCTGTTGCCTAGCAACGCATGGACGGGGCACGTGTTTTTGAGCAGAGTGAGAGAGAAATGACAAGGTGCAGAGAGGAGGTGGACGCGAATGCTAATGAAGGTGTGGAAATGCATGCGAGTGTGGAAAACCATTCTTGCCCTTTCACCTTCCGCCAGGATAACAAGAGTTTCCCACTGAATCGGCCATCTTAAGCTTTGCTTACACCTGGTATTAACATCCATCTCATAAGTGGTCCGCCGAGACTGTTGGTTTTTACCTACTGTCAACATAACATCTTAAATGCGTCTCAAATGCGTCAAACAGTCTGAATGAAGGAAACTGGCATTCGTTAATGAATAAATGGGACATTTCGATTGTGATATTACAGAGGTTTGTAAGGTGCGATTAATGCATCATGACAACAAGATTTGGGACACTGTAGTAACATGTTGGTAAATCAAGGACCTTGACAAACTGACTATTAGATAAGTAACATTTCTCCCCATTGATTTACAAGTCAAATGCCTGTGACGGCTTATGTACGCAGCATACAGGTTCATCTACGATTCATACGTGACTACAGACACAGTGTTGTAAAAACAGATCAACTGGTGCCATTGCTCAGACCTAAAAAATCTACTAACACAAACAGGCCAGAGTAAAGGTGATCCAAACCACTGTTCCATTATGGGATGTTGCAAAACATGAATCTTTCTCATCACTCAAGCCTGCCTGTAAAACCAAACAACATACAGTGAGCATGGCTTTCTCATCATTATACAGTATACTGTTGTGGTCCAAAATGACAAAAGCTAAAAGAGGGTAGCATGTTTAAAAGCTCTTATCCAATCAGAAAAGCATGTAATTGAAGGATTATTGTTGTATAGAGGGAAATGCCAGAAATAATTCAGCCCTGATGCAAATCTGCTTATCAAAGAGGGAACATTAATCTTGCCGCAGTAACACTTAGCACACAAGCTGTAATCTGCAATGTAAAAAACTGTGAATTCCCTTCCTATCCAACAGTGATGGAGCACCTGGACGGATAAGAGATGTCACATAATCTAGATTCTGAAGACAGGGCGACTTCAAGAGACCCGAGAACAGGATCAAACTACACCTCATATCCCAACCAGCAAGCCAGACCACAAAAACAAACTGAGCCATTTTCACCTCTCAAGCACACGTGACTATATAATACACCGCACAGAATTAACTATAATAGCAAATTATTTAAACAATGTATTTCATTACAGCATACGTGACCCTGGACCACAATACCAGCCATGAGGGTCAATGTTTTTTAAATGGGACAGGACAATATTTGGCCGAGATGAAGCTATTTGAAAATCTGGAATCTGAGGGTGCAAAAAAATCTAAATATTGAGAAAATTGCCTTTGAAGTTGTCCATCAGAGCTGCTGTAGCAGGCCGTTGATAAGAAGAAACAGGTTTAATTTAACGCTCTCTATTGGCTCACCGCTGTAATGGTGTTGTGTAGAGTAAATGAACCTGAAAGAGGAAATTCTAAACTTTACATAGATACCAAACCTGAGTGGGTAATTTCCAAAGAGCGGGCAGCAGCGAGCGATGTTTCCGCGTGTTTTTCGGCCGTTTTTGTTCGCGATTTTGCTGCATCCACTCACAAAAATAAAGTTTTGATATATTTACGGTAGGAAATTGACAAAACATTATTTTGGCCTTATGACGTACCATTATTTGACTAGAAAATGTGTCTGTCAACTGGGCATGAAAACATTCCTTGTTCCTTATAATTTGGTGACTAAATGCCAAGAATCTCTCACCACACAGAGGTCTAGAGCTATGACAAAATAAAAACACTTATGGGTTAAAAGTCACTTAGCTTTTGTTAAATAAATTGTCTTTAATCTTTAACATGCTGCTTACGTCAGTGAGGAACAAACTAATGCTGTTATATTATGATGTAAAACACACTTTACTACAACTCCTAAAAATATTGCAGTTAAGCGGCCAAACATTTGTTTTTACCATTTTATATATCCGCTTATTGCCGAAAACAAATTTGCCATAAACGTTAATTATGACCCTGTATACACAGTAAACATAAAAAAATCCAGCCTTAATTTGAACTGATTTACGATTGCGAAATGGAGTTTGACTGAAACAGGCCAAGAATCAGTGAACCTACTTTAAATACAGCATAATTTTCTGCATCAGAAGAACAAACGTAATTCACAATGTCAAACTGCAACAAAATCTAAGCCGTGTGTTTTTTTCAGAATACGCATGTTATGCATTTAAACAGGGGTGCTGGCAGTCGTGCAGTAACCACGCACAACATATTCAACACCATCCACTGCAGGCTGCTCTAGAAAGGCACTTTCTGAGCCCGAGAGCACGGCACTACAGCAGCAAGAACAACTGCGTGCCCTGCCAGAGCAGCCGTGCAGCACCGCAGCTACTGCCAAGCCAAATCATGTCACTTGCTCTTAAGAGAACGAGAGGGTGGGCGAGTGGAAGTAGCATGTTCACTCACCTACTCATTCAGTCACTGTTACCAAAAGAGCATCGAGTTGAGTCTCGCAAATAATTCCAAATAGGGCTGCCTAACGATCAGTCGCGACTAATCATTTGCAGAATAAAAGTTTTTGTTTACATAATATTTGTGGGTGTACTGTGTATACTAATTATGTATATATAAATACACACACACACACATGCATGTATATATTTAAGAAATATTTGCATGTGTATATATATAATTTATATTATATATAAATATTTAATATATAAATATATATTTTTCTTACAATTATGCATGCATGTGTATTTATAAATACATTATTATACACAATCCAACCACATATATTATGTAAACAAAAACTTTTATTCTAAAAACAATTAGTCGCGACTAATCATTAGGCAGCCCTAATTCCAAATATGTGCCTTTTAATTAACTGCGGAATACGTGAAGAAAATGGGAAATTAAATCAAATAATATTTCAAATTGTATGCCCTAGTTCAATGCAAATTCATAAAGCTCGCTGTATGCCCTGATGGGAACGAGGCATGTAAGTTGAAGACATGTTTGAGGTGAAGGCCTCGGGTACATAAGATAGGCAGCACAGTGCCCACAAGTGTGGAGAGCTCCTGTCATGTGTGCCCTGAGGCTGGGCCGCAGGCACAACGGTCAGACTTTAAAGCGGAAATGAAACATTCGATCAAATGTACATTATTTGGTAAACTTATTTTCACTTAAATAAAAAAACATATAACAGATTTGATGCATGTAACCATTTAAGAAAAAACGTGATGTTTTGTTATGGCTTTTGGAGCAAGGGCGCCGCCTTCTTGCAGCGCCACAGCATGTGACATCACCGGGTTGGTTCGCGACATTGCAATATTATCCGATTCCAATACCCTACATTGAGCAGTGAAGAAAAACAAGTATTTCCTTACATTTTGAATGCGCACTTGTATTAAAATGGATGGAGACGAACTAGAACGAGCTGATGAGCACATGATTAGTCCTATTGCTTATGCATTTGAGCCAATACGCCGAGAGCAATGTATCCGTTACGGGTGGAAACACATGGTGTCAGAGTGGATGGTGTGTGCCGATGCCTACCGTGTTACAGTCTATCTGCTGTCAGGAGGCTGGTTTGGACCATATATTGCGTGGCCATTTCTGCATTACCATGGTGCGTACATTTAATATATTATGCCGCAAGGTGGACGTGTTAACTATTAACAGCAGGTAAGCTAACTGTCATCGCCGGTCAATAATATGAAATATGCTACGTAGCTTTGAACTAGTAACACAATGTAATGCACACATGTATGAAAACTCTGGCAAAATGACACATAAACACTTATTGTATGAAGCGTTGTTTACATCACGTTGCGTCTTACGTTATGAAATCAATGTTTGTTGATTAATAAGACTAATCATGTGCTCATCAGCTCGTTCTAGTTCGTCTCCATCCAATTTAATACAAGTGCGCATTCAAAAAGTAAGGAAATACTTGTTTTTCTTCACTGCTCAATGTAGGGTATTGGAATCGGAAAATATTGCAATGTCGCAAACCAACCCGGTGATGTCACATGCCGTGGCACTGCAAGATGGCGGCGCCTTTGCTCCAAAAGCCACAACAAAACATCACGTTTTTACTTGAAAGGTTACATGTATCGAATCTGTTATGTTTTTTTTATTTAAGTGAAAAAAAGTTTACTAAATAATGTACATTTGATCGAATGGTTCATTTCCGCTTTAACACTAAGACCTAACACCTAAACAACCAATCACTCTAACACTGCAGACCAAACAACATACACTCAGTTCTTTTATTTAACAAAGCAATGCCTGTGAAAAGAAACATGGTTCCTGTGGGGAACTGTAAAACAACCATCTAGGAGAAACTCGGCAACCAATCAAAACTTAAAATTAGGGCTGCACAATTAATCGTGGCGGTTGGCTGCGATGTTTTATGCGCAGCTTGTCAGTGAAGTACAGTTAAATGAAGCTGCATCCGAAAGCCGGAGGGAGCTCTCGCGCAGAAACTCCAATGCTCCAAAGAAGTACCACACGTATAACCAGGAACTGCCGTCTTCCTATCTGCATCTGGCATCTTTCTATAACGGTTTTTCAAGCCTCCTCAGGTATTTTCATAACAATAAAGTATATTCACAATGATGATGTTTGATGGATGTTGCTTTTTTAAATGCACGTTTTAAGCGACTCAAACGCGCCGTGCTTTCAGATGGAGCAGCACTTCCCACTGATGATCACAAAGCCGTGCTTCATGAACAAGCTGCGCATAAAACATAATTGCAGCCTTTGCGGTTTCACAATCGCGATAGCCACATCGATTTAATAACGATTTGAATGGGAATAGCGATTAATCGCGCAGCCCTACTACTAAATGTAAAAACTCAATCAAAACATAAAATAATTACCATTATATTTTTGTTTCCTAAACATGCCATTAGTCAGAAGAAGAAACTGGGATATTTCCCCCCAAAAGATTAGAGATTCACCAAAGAACAGACCCAATATTTATCAGCTAATATTTTTTATTAATTTAAAACCATCTGTATATTAGCTACAGCATGAAAGGCCAACATAACAAACCAATGGTTTATTAACTGCGTGAAGACACTGAGAAGCTGCATAATGCAAGTAAATAAACAAATACTACAAAATATAGTTCAATGAAAAATAACTTGATAGTGCATGAAAATCATGATATTATGATACTATTTTAATGACAAACACTCAAATAAGTAAACAAGTGACATATCGGAATAGGCCAATAGTAGTTTGGTAAACCGGTATCAGCAAAATTATTACTTGGTGCATCTCTAAAAATCAACTATAATATAATAATTCATCAACTATACAATCATACCGAATTAAACATTATTTAGATTCACATTCTAATGCCTGAACGGTCCCAATCAATTTCAGGTCAAAATTAGGCTACAGTGTGTCTGTGGGTCCCGGGCCCGGACTCCAGACGAGGCAGATGCCAGAGACGCACGCGGGTGTAAACACTGGGGGTGGGGGGGATGTGTAACCTGATCCCCGAGTGGAAAAATGCACATGCAGACAGAATGGTTGAGCAAACAGCACCCTTTATTCCAAAGCACTCCTGATGGAGCCTCTTTGGCGGGGGGCGCAGAATGGCAGGAATTACTGCACATGCACACGTGGTGGGTGTTGGTGGGCAAACAGGCTACGGAGTGGAAACTGACCCGAGCAGTGGTATGAATTATCAGGAGGGGGGTGAAATAACCCGGCTCACAGATAGCAGGGCGGTGCCCATGCTAGTTGCTCACGTTGCCAGAGATACAGTGTGCAAAAGAACATCTGTGAGGATGTTAATCCTATAATGCTCAAAACATTCCAGTCAACAAAATTACAGTCATACCTACACAAACGGTATGTTCGGAATGACATGCTAACATATACATAGAACAAAGTAGCACTATTTCTGCAGTATACAGTATGTATACAATACACAGCATGTAAGTATTCTGAATGCATGGCATACCTAGAAACGTATGGTCACCAACATTTGCTCAAATGTAACTGTATACAATCCGAGCATATATATATTACCGAGTTCTAAAATTACTATTCAGGGCTCCAGACTAACTTGTTTTACTAGGAGCACTGTAGCCCCTGACTTAAAATTTTAGGAGCACAAGCAAAAAATTTAGGGGCACACCTTAAATCAGCCTGCAATGCAACTATTCACATTTTCCCCAAAATAACTGTATTACTGATATTGACAAATAAGTTACTGATTATTTAAAAAGATGCAGAGCCTACAGAGACGCTTTGTTATTGATTGGTTCTAAATGGACAGACTGTAATCTGAATTAATTTAAACCAACAGAAATTGTGCTCGTCAAAAAGTATATATTTAATTGTTTACAGTGTTACACATTTAAGCAAAATGAAAGGTCTTGTGTTATTACGTTCTTACGATGATTTTATTAGCGTAAGGACACTTTTCCTCATGTTCACACAACCCACGTAAATAAAACACGTCAAATAAAACTTTACAAGAGCGTTTGTTCTTGCTGTGAACGGATTTGAAATGATACACCGCAGGTCCCCTTACATGGATTTCGTCATGTTGTTTCTACAGCAGCCCTAAACGGACAAACTGCTCTACAGAGCGCGTTTCGTAAATACGTTATCTCACAAAAACGTGACGACATCTTAGTCCTGTGTCAGCCACCATAGTGCTTCGAAGGGGGGGTGGAGTAAGTCGCTGGTTGAAATTCGTAAACCTCACCGCTAGATGTTGCTAAATTTCATACACTAGACCTTTAAATATATTTCAATTTAGTAGATGCATTACATTTCAAATACTACATCATAACATATATGATAAATATGGTAAATAAATATTGCATCATCTTCAATATTACGCAGCACTACTGCCTTTCTAAGGTTTAAAAAAGTGCCATCTGTAGGTCCAAAGCCAGTGAATCTATATATATGTCTGCAACAGCACAAGGAGAGAATTTTCGTTTGGGTAAACTGTTCCTTTAAATGGGCAACAGTAATCCCATATGACAATGTTGCAAAGTGATGTTTAAAATGTTAACTGTTGCATATAAGCCAACAATACAAAGAAACGTACAATATTGCATTCATAACACAGTGCTGAATGTAGTGGTAGGCTGCTGAGACGGTGTGAATCTCCAGCACACTGTGTCAACAGATGGCCAGCTTCTCATCATGATAATCAATATTCTCATTAGGCAAAGTAGAACTGCACCAATTAGCCGTTTGGACCGGTGACTTCCAGTAACAGGGACGCTGCATTCCTAACACCAATATGTTTAATCAATGAATACCTGGCTGGAGATCTGTTGGCCCAAAAACAATGAAGCTCCAGTACTGATACTTCAAAGAGAATGTGCCCAGGGCACATTACAAAATATGGACTGTGGGTTTGGGGAGAAGGCAAATAAAACTGACATGCTTAGTCGCCACTTTAAAGTCAATGAGAAAACCCTAATTGTAACACCTTTTTACATTTTACATATTCTGTTTCTATCCACTTCTCAAATGAAGCCCATACAAATAAACACCGGGGATCATTACATGCTTTACGGTGAGATCCATGGTGACCTACTCTAATCCTGCAGCTCGGGGTCATGGGTGCGTGTTTTTTTAGCAGTGGGAGCACATTTCTCAGGCATCCAGAGTGCAGTTTGATGCAGAGTGTGGCACACTGTGAAGTAAACATCACTAAACGGAGACAAGCGATATCTGCTTTAAAAACCCTTTAGTACAGCTGTCTCACACACACTCTGCAAATGGCGACAGGCCTGAATGACTCAACTCTTTAATTTACAGCAAGAGTTTACACAATATCCTGAGGTCCTCATTCAACCCAATCAACCTCTATGATGTATTAGCAAGACCTGGAAACTAGATGCTGTTTAAATTGACTGAGCTCTGCAGGGGCCAAACGCATTTCTTTAGCTTCAGTGTTTACATTTGTGCCCAACAGAAATATTGCGACAACATTCAGGTTCTGTTTTATCCATTTAAGTACTGCTAAAATAATTTGGTTATAATGCAACCACTGCGTCCCAAGTGCTAATGCAACACTTCAACAGCATCTGCATGTCTCCTGAAATCAAAATTCCACCAACTGTTCATGGACCTTGTATTCTGTCTCTACGTAGTCTCGGACTCGATGCACACAGTACTCTCTTGATCTGGCAAGCTCTTATCTGATTGGCCAAGTTTGTGACTCCCTGGAGCGAGCGCACAGGGTCTCCAACATACATTCAACAACGACTCACTTAACAGTAGCTTGAGCTGCCCAATATACTATTGCAACGACCAGCATATTTTATGCTATGACTAAATATAATTTTAAAACTAAACATAAAAATTCACTATTGGACATTCATTACAGGTATGTTGTCCCTTTTTTATAGAAACTGTATTAAGACTAATCAGACCACATTGTGCATTCTTTTTACAGCGAACGTGAAGAGATAAGACTGCCTGCCTTTTAGTTTGATCAGGTTTTTAACAGATGGATGAACATGCATCATGCTGCAACAATGGACACTTTGTATTTAGGCTGGCTGTGCTGTGCAGTGTAAGGCTGAGGGCTCATGGGTAAGGCGGGTGTTTTTTGTTTGAAAAAGGCCAGGAGATGACCTCTGGGGGAAGGGAGAGGTCAGCCTTCTCAACTCAAATCAATATGCAATGGGTTAATTTTAAAGCCACTTCCATTACATCGGTTCCACCAAGAACAAACATTAGCAGTCTGGGGATCCAGCGGCCCAATGACTTGAATGCAGCAAGGTCTGCTAAACTCAACAAAACACAAACTTTGACCAGAAACGTGACAAGATTCAACACGTTACGCGTTTTAACTGTGGCCACAAATGTGCCTTTTCAAAACAATGTAAATGCAGTCCAAACAATACGCATCAGTTATGGAGACGCCCTACACGTCTGTGAAAATGTCTGTGTTTGTACATCAACGCCAGTAAATGAGAGCCAGGCCGAGCTGAAGGGGATTGTTGTTCGACTCCTTCACAGGGCGCATCAAAGCCATTCAACACCTTCAGACTTCAAAACAAAGCATATGCATGCAATTTACGCGATTAAGCCCCGTCCCATCCCATCCAGCAGCCCAACCGCACTGCAACCGTGGCCAACAGAGCTCCAGCTCACATGAGCCCACATTCACTGACCAGTACTTTAATCCAAAAGGATTTTTTCCCTGCTGGCTGTCAAAAGCCAGGCAGAAAGCCTTACGCAGCAGTGCTTCTGCGGCCCACAACGCTCCGTTCTCTTTCCCCCTTTCGGTTTGGAATTTCCTTTAGACGGCCCACTGCAAACACCCCACACTCTGGTGGAAAAATGTGCAGCCAATAAAATTGTGGAAAAAGCAGGGATGTTAACGTTTGAGGGTGCTAATGCACCATGTGTTCAGATCCCTATATGTCCCCCCTATATACTAACTTTCAAACGGGCCTACCAGTACTAGGACAGACTGGTATCAAATGCATGCAATATGATATCAATGAGCACTGAATTACCATCAGGCAGGCCAGACAACAGAATAATGGAAGTTGGTGAGCGCCCAGAGGGACAGCAAAACAATTTCTTAACTAGGCCAGATTGCACGCGTTGGTGTACTTGCTAAAAGCCGGGTGGCGTAAAGAGAACCCTTGGTCTCACAGAAGGAACAGCAGGGACGTGGAAGCCACAATAGCCTGTACACTCAAGAACACAAGGACTGCTTTCAGCTTTGGGGGAAGGAAAGATGATCACCACATGTGTGCGATGCACATATACTGTTCGCTCCAGTTGCCTTTCGCTCCCATGTAGAGTATCTGATTTCCCTATAGCATGTCTTTCCTGTAAATGCTGCTATTTTTGCTGTTGGCCATGGCACGATAACCTTAGACTCAAATGGATTTTTTCCATACTGGAGAGAGGTCTCGATATTAAAATATTTGTGGTTAAAGGGTAAATGGGATGTTAGTTGATGTCTTCCAGTTCAGCGGTTTGCAACTGTTTGATTACGACCTAACAAATGGGTCATGGAAAACAAGCAAAATGCAAAAAAACGAATCTAACAACATAACTGTAGATCTGGATGGCTGAATCAACGTTGAAAAGAGACAAGAAAATACCTAACAGCACTTGGAAGAAGCTAGCCAAAGTGGGCAGAAGTCAACATTGACATACTGACAAGACCATGTAATATGCGTTAAGGACACTGCTGTTTTCATGCCCACGACAAATTATTTTAATAATGTTTGGGTTGCTACTAGATGCCCAACGATTGAGTCCTGAAGCACAACCAGTTCTAATAATCCAGTGGCAGTTTATTTTAAAGTGACTCTCATGCTATGCTATGCTTACATACTGACATGCTAGTAAACAATCGCCAAACTAGGTCACAGTGTGCAGTGCACAGTCTCTCTTAACATCTCCCTTATTCCTATATGTCTGACAGTGTTAGCCCATCCCTTTTCTCTAAACCCAGCCCTCAACGGACCCTCCCCTTTCACCAGGGCCCCATTTTAGCAGCGTCTTGCGCGCAGGCACGCACACGCATTCCCGCTAGAGAGAGGGGGATTGCATAACATTGAAAGGGCAGCGAGGGGCCCTACCGAGTTCTAGGGGACAATAGCAGAGTCAGGGCGCCTCTCTCCATGAGCAGAAGGTCTCTTTCATATGCAGATCCCCAACCATGTGTGCAGAGAAAAAAACTGAGCTGGCTTCCCACACTGGGACCAATCAGCCCTCAACACACATGGCGCAAAAGAGAAAAATACAAGTTCTTGAAAGTGAAATTGTTACAAAACAAGATTACGCAGCGTTTTAAACACTCCTGTGGATGAGACTGAAGTGGAAAACATGATGCACAGGGTACAAATGTAAGCTATATCAAAGATCATACTGGCATCGACCATCAGTTATTGATCTAACTAAGCTGATATTCTGTAAAATAAAACAGATATAAACACATCACAGAACCTTAACGGTATTAGCCAATAGATAGTATTTTATTTGATCATTTTTCTTGAATCTATTATTTCGATACTAGAAGCAGATATTATGGACATTTCTGTAGCTCAACTTGTAGACCATGACAACACCAAGGTCATGGGTTCAATTCCAAAGGAATGCACATAATAATAATATAGACGATTTCAAAGTGAGAACATAACAAACTTTACTGCGCATGCGCGCTTTCATAGGCTGCACTTAACTTCCGGTACACATTCACAAACAATAGAGTGCCTATAGATTATTTCTGATAACAATCAAAAGAAACCGAGAAGAACCGTTACTTGACTAAACTTGTCTCTCCAATATTTTGAAATTAGACTGCGGTACCAAGCTCAACCGCTAGATGTCAATGTGCCACATGGTTTGTTTAAATGCCACCAAACTACAGGACCCATTCAACAAATTGTTTATTTAATAAAATGAACATAAAACAAAATTCAACAAATTGTTTATTTAATACAATCATTATAGAATAAAATAATAATACAAATGAATATTAACATCAATTATATTATTAGACACTAGCCAAACACAGACCCGAAGTTAACGGCAGTCCCGGCGTTTGCATCTGATGAAACGGTCTATAGATAGATACCCTACAATTACTTGCTTAAGATGGTTTTATACTAGGGATGTAACGATTCACCGTGAGCCGGTTGAAAATCGGTTATAATGAGTGACGATTCAATTCGGTTGAGGCTTGAACTGAATCGCAATACATTCTTTGAACAGCAGGGGCCGCTATTTTCACTGCAAACCTAAACGTGGATGCTGATATTTCTTAAATGCAAAAAAATCCAAGAAAAGCACAGACAGTATTAGTTTGTTTATATTAAAGAGACTTTTTCTATTATTAATTTGTTATAAAATCGCAGTTTACTTTTGTTATTTGAAATAAAACATTATTTTATTATGCAAAGAAACGTAAAGCATTTAAGAAATAATGCAAGGGAAATTGTTCATTTCTAATTTGTTTCAACTCATTTTTTAAAAATAAATCGTGAGTAAATCGCATCGTGAGATCAGAATCGTGAATCGCATCGCATCGCATCGTGAGCTGAGTGAATCGTTACATCCCTATTTTATACCACAGGTTTTTCAATACAACCAGTGTACCTGTTTTTACAAAGAATTACATAGAAAACTTTCTTTAGGATTCATCTAAATGTTTTAAATACAGGCTACAGTATTTGTACAGTATACATTGGCAATCATTACTAGCTATTAGCGAATACGACATAAAAATAATGAATGGCTTATCAGTTTTTGGACGAAATACGTCTATATCTGTTGATTCCTAGCCTAAGGCCAGTTTCAGGGTTTACACAAAAGCTCATTCTGTCATCAGTTCAGTAAAACTAACTGCCAATGCCTTCCCTGCAGCAACCAATATGCTAAGAAGCGCTCCTGTTAAAACTATGACTGGAGAAATGCACTTTGCATACAAGCCTTTGAAAGTCATAGCTTTAGAGCATCGAATCTTTCAGTTACACATTTCTCAACAAGAACAACGTTATTAATTCCGTAATGGATTCAAGGGTAGATTTTGGCAATGGGTTTAATTGCCAGCAGCATCCGAGGAGTACGGCACTGCCAAACCATAAGACACATGCAGTAAGTTCAAGACATTCTTGTTCTCCTCTAGTGTGACATGAATTTGACAACGAGATCCTGCTTCGAATAACGTGTTTAATGATACAAATAAATGGCGCCAATAGTGCACAGCGTTCGGCTTTCAGCAGCTCACCAAACTCGAAAACAAAAGGAAACCATCAAGCAGAGAACTGGAGTTGGTCTGATTTCCAGAGATGTGAGATTTGGTGGAGTGCACCTCACATCACAGTGATTTTCAAGCACTGCAGTGCAGACGAAATTGCTTACTGAATGATAAAGAAGCAAACCCATATCTGCTACACCAACTAGACTCATCAGAAAACTGATGATGGGCACTGGAAGAACGACTAAGGTTAAACCACTCAAGACTATGTGGGAAAGGTTTGGTTTTGACAGAAAGGTAGAGAGAGTATAGTCCCAAAAACAACTTTCCGTTTTGGATGATAATTACATTTCTGCCTATAAAATAAAAGATTCCAATATTTTTTTAAATTACCGCTGATAAATAGTTTAAAACAACAGCCTATTTCTTCAATAATAACAAGCAAATGATGTTAAATAGAGTTAATTTTATTTTATGTCGACTTTAGGAGCACTAAAAACATGCCAATATATAAACTACCCAAATATCTTTATGGAGTACAACGTGCCATCATGCAAGCATGCTCTCCTTCTTGCTTGTGCTTCAACCCCCTGTTAAAATTGAGAAGCCGCTGAGTGCAGAAATCCGTGGGCATGTGAAGCGTAAAAAAATGAGTCATGGTGACCTACATAGGCAGCGTATGGAAGAGAGGCTGAATCTTCTGCATATTTCATTATTTACCAAGCCAGAATCTGCACCTTTCTGAGCGATAAGAAACACAAGCGAGGAGGAAACGGGCTAGAAAACAAGGGAAACGTTTGCTGAGGTGGCCATTACAGAGTAATGTTTTTAAATGACAGGGTACCTCTCGTGCTCCGCAAAAAGAAATCAACTAATCAGAGTCTTAATATCTGTTGTCTGAATACTGCTCTCTCATCTCTTCCCCATCACTGTTCCGGCACATCAAACCAACTCCCTGAAAAAGCCCACACCATGGGTATCTAAACAACAAATACAAAAACAGTGAGGACAGAGCAGCAAGCAGCCAATGGGTTTGTGCAGCATGGCACGCTACGCTCACTATTTCTGCAGTATGCAGTGAGGCCGGAACAGAAAAAGAACAGTATGCACAGTATACAGATTTTCTACAAGCTCAGATAAACCGCTATATCAAAATATACAGCAACAGAATGAGAACGCAATAAATGCAATACTGTATCCCACAATGACATGACCTACTATTTCCAGTGTGATGAATTAACTAGACACAATTTTAACAGCAATTGAACACTAGAAAGATTTAGAAATATTTGCAAATGGCAAAGTCCCCAGATTTTTGCGGATAATAACGGGATGTCATTTGCAACAATGCAGTTACTAGTTCAAACCGCCTTTTCTCTGTACTATAATTAATAATAAAAGGTCTAAATGATCTTGCCAAACTGTATACTACTATTTCAAATACTCAATATAAATATTAGTTAGTAAACTGCGTATAATGCACTCCACGCTAGTATGTCACTAAACAGAAGCAATGTATTCATTAGCATGATGCTAGCTTGCCTTCAAATGCATTTCTGCACCTTCTTCAAATCTGGCTTTACTGAAGGGCTTCTTGTGCACCGAGAGGGCAACTACATTCCATCTTTAATCAATAGACTCTGCAGAGGTCTTCAGCGCTCCCTTTGAAGCAGGAGCCCGGATCTGGTTTCCTAATCACCCCCACCCTTTATCCTATCCGATACAATCAAGCTGTTTTTACATACTACATACGAGACGGCGCTTAAAGAACAAATGCCATTTCGGGTAGCAATTAAACAGAAAAAGGCAAGCAAAATTATTTACATCATTAAATATGCCCGAGTAAAAACATGAAGCCAATGGCGTGGAGACTAACTGCCACCTTAGCCCCAAATTCTCCACTTACGCAGTACAAAACGTCTAAGTGAGACAAAAAGTGCTTTGAAAAGGCAAAAGCAGGCCGGAGCGACCTCGGCCCCCGTGGCGTTCTTAATTGTTTAAGCTTTCTCTGGAAAAATCAGAAGAAAGGAAAAGCAGTGCATTGATCAGCCAATAGGTGAGCACTAAACAAACCCAGCATGAGAAACAAGTCACCGCAGCGCACATCAATGGGTCGACTCCAGACAAACCTCCTCACAGCCTGCCCGGCCTCAGGTGTGCTACACACCAGACTGATTAGATCTTTTCACATTAGCCGTTATTCTGTTGGGATTCATTTCAGAGGGGTTTAATGCTCTCCATACACACCCTTTTCTCTGCCTCAGTGATTATAAACACTAGAAACCAGAGTATTTGTTAAATATTCATTGTTTACATTTGAAAGAGATATATATATATATATATCTTTATGCACTTGTATGACGTACAGTGAAATCAAGGTGTACATTATGTATATGTATGAGTGCACCCTGGGAATCAAACCCATGACTAGTCTATGTGTAACTAGCACAAATGAACTACGGGAACACCATGTTAATGCAACCATCCAAAACACTACAAAAGTCCTAAATAGACACTATGCAAAAAGTGGCCCAAAATATACTTACGGCAGTGGTTCTCAAACTTTTCGTTGTAAGGCCCCCTTTGTGTAGAGTGCATCGCTTTGCGGCCCCCCAAATAAAGACTTATAATCTTAAATTTAACATTTTTATTTAAACAAAAACATATTCGGTTATACAATGCTGAAACATCAATTCTTTTGTCTGGTGGTCTTATATTTCTGATGTTTGATTGCATAAAATCTATGATCAATTTCTATATTACATAAAATGCCACAAAATCTGTGGCCCCCTGGATCCATCTCGGGGCCCCCAGTTTGAGAACTACTGACTTACGGTACTTACGGTAACTAAAGAAGCAATGGGTGTTATATTGCTAATTCACAGGATAATTCATATTCATGAAACCTTTAGGAACAAAATTACCATTGGAAACATGCTTGCAATGCTGTCTAGGTAGGCATATCGCTAGGTTTTGGATAAGAGCTAGTGTGGAATGGCCAAAAGTCAATTCAGACATCAATCCACATCCCACACATCATCATCCTTATCAGACAGCGTCAGCAGTCAAGTTGAGGGTAATTTGGGCCGGTGCTCTCTAAAGCTTATGGGTTAGTAGTGTTACGGCAATGCAGGCGGCAGTCAGAGGACGTCTGCTTTCAATCAGACTTTTAAAGCAAACAACAGCAAACCAGAGCAGGCCATCTACTTCGTCTCTGTCTACGAAACCTCTGCCTGGAGGGACTCGACGAGACTCATTACGCTCAATCAGCGCTCCCCCCACTTCATAAGGAGCTCTTACTATGTGACCGCCCGAGTCCTCATTCAACCTTCCAGACAGCACTCCATTCAACACGATTTGTATCGGCTCCGATTCCAGCACGGAGCGATGGGCTGGCCTGGATATGAAATTCAATATATAGGGAAGATGATTGCTGCAGCGGGCCACGGTGACAGGACAGACAAAACGGTACTCGTGCGTGTATGATGCAGCCTCCACAGAGACGTGATGCATTATTGATGACAAATACAGCAGGCCGAGCTATGGAACATCCATATAAAGCAAAGCGTATTGCATTACACATTACATCACCCGGCAAGATCCCGTCTCTACTCCACACGCTCATCCGCAGGGATGCATATTTAATCAAGACTGGAGATCAAATAGTCTTAAAAAATATCATCAGGCCCTTATGGAAACAAAATCGGCTTAATACCTAATCTGTTTTTTTTTTTTAGTAAACTGTTTTAGAGCAGACAAAAACAATTGAGAGGAATTATGAGAACGGCGTGCATTGTAAACTCACAGTAGCGATGCTAGGTGGGCAGGGTGGATGTTTACTGGCTCACCACCAAGTCGCTTTACGTCCCCGAATAAGCCTCAGGTTCTCATTTTATCAGTTCTGATCAGAAAAGTGAAACCAGCAGCCTACCCTTTTTGAACAAGCCGCAACATTTGAGGCGTGATTAATGACATGGTACAAATGGCTTAGTTTGTTCACGTTGTTCAATTCCAAATGAGTAAAAGACGAGCACAACTAAACCCAAGACCACAGTGCGTTACCTTCAAACACAATGTAAACCGCGTGGACACCTTTGAATCTCTCTGCCAAAACATACTCCACTAATGAAACAAAGCAAGCCAAAGAGGCACAAAGACTTCTGCTTCATAAAGATGCAGGTGTGCTATCAATAAACAGAGGTGAAAAAATCTCCCAAAACACAAAATGGCACTGCACTGCAGATATATAAAAGCCCACATGGCAGCGGCAAAGATGAAAAGGCCCGTCTGCAGCGGGTATTATTTATCTACATGCAAGGGCATGATTTCACATCCTGAAGCAATCGCAGTTCACGGACACAAACATGCATCTCCAACTTGTTATTCCTCCGCTCGCAGCGTTTGAACTGGGCTTGTTCGAGAGCAGTTATAGACTGGGCGCTCAACACTTCAAGTCTCAGGAATGTTCCGGCTGTTTCCAAGACGTTACAAAACATGTTAAACTGTGTACAGGCAAACAAAACGGCCAGGCTCATTTCTGTAGAGAGAAGAAACAGATGACAGGAAATTCATTTAAGAAGAGCTTTTAACTCCTTACTAACAAAAAAGAAATCAAGGATAAAACGTGAGAGAGAGAGAGAGAGAGAGAGAGAGAGAGAGAGGGAGAGAAAGGCAACGGTGAGTCTTCGCAAGACAGCACTGAAGGCCACTCATTTCTATGAGCTTTTCAGTTATGTGATTAAGAAGCTCATGGCAAACGCACAAAAAAGACGACGGCAATGCTGCGTAGATGAACAAGCACAAAGCGGTGTGTGTGTTTGTGGGGACGTTGCATAGAATCTGTACATTTTCTCAAATGTGAAATAACCAGAAACAATTTGAAACATTTCAAGTAATTCCAAACATTTTGCGTCAGTGTGACTAAACCTAGCAAACCCCTAGCATAACTCATTTACGGTATTTCGGATAGACAAAGATTGACAGAAACACAGATGATGGAACAGACCGACATGCAGAAATGTGCATTTATAGTCTGTTTGAATACTCGATTCTGATTGGCTGGAAACCATTTAATGCACAAGTAGTTAGATTCAGTTCGATGACTGTTTAAAATTAACTGACGAAAAAGTCATTTTCACCTGTCTGATCAAAAATTGCACAGTAATAACATCAATAACAGCTTCAACTTGGCAAGTGACCATGGTATAAATGGGATAATCCACGGCTAGCCGTGCATTAAAGAATATTAATGCACTTCGCGGAGGCAACCGATTCCCCACTCTGCGTCGGGTGGTTCTTGGCCTCCGCGTCATTTATTACAACGTTATTGCACGGCGTTTATTGCAACGCCACTCGTTCCAAGTTGTGTATTAGTGTTGTGTCCATCAACTCTGGATGAAAGGCATTCCAGGCTGCCGGATGATATAAATGGTCCAGAAATGCATGTCATTCACGACGCGTGGACAGAAAAAGCTGCAGTTTGGACTTCAGAGTATTTACAGAGTGTGATCAGCAGAGTCACTGCTCTCTCTCTCTCACTCTCTCTCTCTCGCCCCTACCCCCCGCCCCGTCGGGCTGCCATCTCCCCTCCCCCTCACTGCGGCAGGCAGCGCAGATGGTAGCTCAGTGACCTCGTCATTCCTGCCTCCTTGTTTTGATCCTGCAGTCCTGATTGTTCAGGCTAATCCCACACTCCTCGAGTCCTTGGCCGAGAGCCAGAGCTGTTATTAAGCACACAAAGGCTTTTCATACCTGCTATCGTCATCGCGGCCGCCGCTTATTTCTCTCTCTTTTAGCCCAGTTCTCTTTCAATTTTCAATTTCAAGGTACTTTATTGGCATGAGTGCGTGTTCTTACAATATTGCCGAAGCACTGAACATGTAACAAAAGACATACAATAAAAGTACAAACATTAGAGTAAAATTAAAATAAGGTACTGAGTAAGGCATACATATAGAATGAAATATAAAATAAAGTATATGTAAGTAAACAAATGAGATATGGAAATAAGACATCGATATCAAATGTAGAATTCAGGCAGAAAGATGAGAATGGAATAAAAGTAAAGAGTGTAGGTGTGCATTGATTGTAAGAGATGAAAGCAGTAGTTTGTGCAGCTGATGTGTGTCTCTTCACTAACATCTGCATTCTGTGATCACCGAGTCTGTATTTGGTCAGGATCCGTCTGTGTTTTACATCTCCAACAGTGTAGAGATCATCTGCCAGATTGTCTTTTCTGTTTAGGGTCCGATAGCATTCTAGTTTACTTTGGTTTTTACTTTCCTTTTCCCAATGATCTAAATATGACTTTTGACTTTCTTTGATCATTTGGTTTATTCTGATTTGGTTCTGTTCGGTTGTGCCAGTCTGAAGGTTTAGAGCCAGCTGGCAGATGGGCCTGGCTTTAGGTCTCAGCTCTTGGGTTTTAAGTGCTTCATATTGAAGTGTGTTAGGAGGACTTGAGTTAAGGTGTGTTCAGTATTTGAGGGAATGTTTTTGGATGTGTATTATCAGGGGGTATCTGCCTAATTCGGGGACACTATACTGTCAAAAAGCACCGTACTTCGGATGAGACATTAAACCGAGGTCCTGACTCTCTGTGGTGATTAAAAATCCCAGGATGTCCTTCGATTAAGAGTAGGGGTGTAATCCCGGTATCCTGGCCAAATTTGTCTCTAAACATCATGGCCTCCTAATCATCCCCATGTATATCAATTGGCTCGGTTAAAAAACTGTTTCTTCTCCACCAATAAACTTGTGTGTGGTGGGCGTTCTGGTGCAATATGGCTGCCGTCGCATCATCCAGGTGGATGCTGCACATTGGTGGTGGTTGAGGAGATTCCCCCTTTCCATGTAAAAGCGCTTTGAATGCCCAGACAGAAAAGCGCTATATAAATGTAATGAATTATTATGAATTCAGCCCTCCATTCATTATTTGGTGTTCTTCTCTGAACTCTTAAAATGTTTCTACAGAATTCAGCATGCAGGGATGGGGTGTTTATCCCATTTGGAGTAATCTGTCAGACACTGTGGACCCCAAACCTCGCAGCCATATAGAGCTATAGGCATAATCACACAATCAAAGACTGGAACTGGAATATGTGTTTGGGTGAATTTGCCTTTGATGACGTAAAGCGCTCGTCTAGCTTTCTCTTTCAGTGCATTCACTGCCAGACCAAAACCACCTGACGCGCTGATTTTTAGGCCGAGATAATCGTAGTGTAAAGTGTGTTCTATTGTAGTGTTTCCCAGAGTGAATGTGTATCTGTTATCCTGTAATCTGTCTTTTTTTTCAGATGGACTGTCAGGGCCCAGTTTTGACAGTATTTCTCTAGCAGGTGTAGGTGTTGCTGTAGACCTTCGGCGGTGTCTGACAGCAGCACCAGATCATCAGCATACAGAAGACATTTCACCTCGGAGTTGTTTAGCGTGAGACCGGCTGTTGCAGATTGTTCCAGTAACACGGCTAACTCATCGATATAGAAGTTAAACAGAGTTGGACTCAAGTTGCATCCCTGTCTTACTCCGCGCCCCTGAGAGAAAAATTCTGTTCTTTTATCGCCAATTTTAACTCTGCATTTGTTTTCTGTGTACATGGATTTAATAATGTCATAAGCTTTTCCTCCTATACCTGATTAGAGAATTTTATAATAGGCCATCATACCATATTGAATCAAATGCTTTTTTAAAATCAACAAAACATGCATACATTTTTCCTTTGTTTTTATGATGGACGTGCTCATTGACTAATGTCTGTAGTGTGTAGATGTGGTCGGTGATGCAGTGGTTTGGTAGAAATCCGATCTGACTTTTACTGAAGACATAGTGTTTGGTAAGGAACGCTCTCTTTCACTCGCTCTTGTTTGGTCTCCATGGCCGGGCCAGTTTCTTCTACCTCTGTGGCCGAATCTAGACAGGACTCATCAGAAAGATCCAGTTCAGGGGAGTGGCCTCTCTCTCTCTTTATCTTGCGCGCTCGTTGGACTTAAATGATGTGACCTTTTACAGAGAATCTAGTCTTAATGCTAAATATGACACAGAAAACGAATCAGGCTGATGTTACAAAGTCTATAAGCATTAAATATGCTCTGATGCAGACATTATTTTACAGGTATGACCAGAATTTTGACATTACTACATGGCTATATGTAATACTTGAATTCTGGTTGCCAAATCGTATTCTGTGTTGTACGTTACTAATATGGTCAAATATTTTAGTATAAACAACCAGGCAACTGCATTTCTACATAAATAGTGCTAATCTCATGTGTCATTCTGCAGTCTTTTTTTTCGATTCAAAAAGGTAATTTTGGTATGAAATCATGATATAGCACTATTTATATTGTTTATTTATACTAGTCAAGTCAGATAATACTACTGCAAAAATGACACTAACACAGATAATGCGCACGTCTACTTAACACCACTACACTGCACCCTCGCTTTCATTCTTGCTTTCTTTTCAGAGACCATCTGAAGATCTTTAAACCTGGGGACATTCAGGCATGTTGCTAGGCAACCTGCTCAACGCCACACAGCAGGAGAACATACGAGAGACACGGCGACATATCAGATGCTCTCTGGATCTCTAATTTACACAAACAGCTCAACACAGGACAGGTTCATTTCAGGAAACTCGCTCGATCTTTTTAGATGCATTCCTACACGATCGCTAGTGATATCATGCCATTTAATCTCATAAGGGATTAAGGCAGAACATAGGTTTTAAATAGGAGCAGGCATCTACTTCCTGAGGTAGAGGAAGGGCAGAGGACACTCGTGAGGAGTGACGTCAATCTCCATGGAGACTCGACTCTGGTCCAAAACATTCGGATAATGGGAATTTTTCTATGAAAGCAACATCCTGCTAACAGACCGTCATCTCCAAACGCTTTACTAAAACATGTATTCTACTGTTTTGAGCATTAGCGTCGACCTTTTTTCATGATTTCTGGGAAAATAAAGCGATCAGACTGATTATTAGACCATGAGCACTATTTCTACTGGCTGCCATCAGAGGTGTAATAACAGTAAAGTCAGTGATGGGAGCAATTTTGGAGATGAAGCGAGAACATGGAAGATGGGGAAGAAGAGACATAGTTGTGACATCAAAGGAATAAGAGGAAATGAGGGGGCTTCTCTCTAAATCACACCTCGTAAAGCAACACAACCTCACACCTTCACAACCAGGACTCTCACTCTCACACACAACGGGGCCTTTCTAAAAAACATTGCATAGTGCAATACTTATAACCAATGCCACAGATCTTTAATCCGCAAAGGCAGTCCGGCTGGCATTTATTGCAACGTCAAGCCTTACTCAAAAGCCAAACGTTCCCTAGTTAGCACTTCTCCAAATTCTCCCCCTCGCTCTATTTCCATCCACAAAACACTTGCCCTCTCACACGTACACACAAACAAACAGTAAGAACAGAACGTTGCTAGCTGCCAAACGCTTGCCAAAGCTTTAAATAAGCTTGCGGTTGAGGAGTAGGGTGTCAACGTAAGCGCTCGAGGCAAAAAACTGGACTGTCAAGAGCTCAACAAGAACTCCCTGCCTCACTCTTCTCGAATATCTTTCCAGGAACGCTAAACACAAAGCAAAAAACCCTCACAAAATGGACTGTATTTGGTTTTAAAGTAAGAGGTGGTAGTGTAGCAGGGGAAAGTATTTCTAGCGAGCATTCGCGGGTGCGTGAAAGCTGAACCAGAGAGCACAAGACAGACCTCACACCTGCTCCGCCAACAGCTGCTCTCCATGTCTCTGACACTCCCTGTCCTTTGCTCTCGGCTCCACTCCCTTCAGCATTGCCCAACACCTGCAACCGCCCGCCCACCAACTCGTCGCCTGCCTGCTGCTTCCTACTGCACTGGGGCCGGGGCGCTGTATGTGCGCAGGAAAACACGAGCAAGCGAACGACACAACATGGTGAGATCATCGCTCCATGCAAACCAACACAGAGAGCTTCGCCTTTCCATACATCAAGAGAACGGGAATAGTCGTTACATAAATGTACTGTTGTTATCTCAAGATAGCGAAAGAAACAAAAGTGTTTGTTACTTCTCCACTATTGCTATTGCCATTAACGTTGTCGCCCTTTAAATCAAAATCCAAAACAGTGATGTTTGACCTTTGCACGTACAAGCGTGACTGTGATTTAAGAGTACTTACTGGTAATAGATTTAGCAACATACCACAATGTTAAAGAAGCTAACGTCAAGTTATCAGCCCAGTCAAGAGGCGTGAGGTCAGAGTGACCTAAAGCATGTGGAGGTGCCAGCATAGCTTTAGACCCGGCCCCAGATTACAGCACCTGTGTGCTCCCGTCCTTGACCTTGAGGAAGCCGTGGGGCCTGTTATTGCATCAGTCTGGAGTAAACAACATCTCTGCCAGCTCTATTTAGACCTCACACACCACCCTGAACATATAATGACACTTCCCTTTAAATACATGCAGAATATCTGATGTAACAGGGTACAGCACTACAAGACACAAAGCAACACTACCCAAACACACCTAGATTCTCAGCTTGTCCCAACAGGCAAGCAGGCTGCTATCTTGTGACGGTTAAAGACGAGAGAAGGTGATAAACAAGCAATCCACGTTCAGCATTTATTATTGATGACTCAGTCTCAGATACGCAATAACAATTAGCACGTACGACTAGCTTTCCCATTGATAAGTCATCATAAAATATTCCGGAATGGTCGAGAAGCATTTGGATTGATTTAGGCTGACTAGACATCTTTTAACTTTAGTGGTTTTGACATCTTTTGTGCCCGCACGCTCCAAACTTCATCCAAGAGAATTGAGCAGTTCTCCAGCTCACTGCCAGACCATGACATCACTCCTCCAAAGCTGCTCTATATTTAGCTTCTCACCGCCTCATACGACTCAAGGCCTGGTTCCCTCCACCCCACCTTGTATTCACATTCCCTCAGATGGCTCATCCCATGCTCAGATACGAAAATAAAAGGGAGAGAGAAAAACAGAAAGAAGGTCATTTAGATGGCATGAGCTATGGTACCATAAATAAAGACAACCACCACACCGGCTGGCCTCTGTTAACCTCCCACCCTCCGTCCTGAGATCTCTCGCGCAATTTTATCACTTTGCCTAGCCGCATGAATGCAGGCTAGCATGGGTGACGGCTCTGCGCCGCAACGCATCGCCTGCCTACCAAGGGGTGGAGCAAAGCATCAAAAAGAGAGCAGAAGAGTAAAGCCTGTGGCTGGCATTTGAATTCCCCCTGGCACAGAATAACATCCTGGCCGTGCAACAAATTATTCGCATCACCTTACTGCCGAGGACGAAGCACGTTGGTGCGGAGGCGGCGCAAAAGACAGCTGGGGCCAAAAGTGCCACACTCAGCATCTGTGCCCAGACTAGCTTTTTACTGCCATGACTCGATCCTTCTCTACACTTCAATCGTGTTGTTACAGAACAAAGCTCTGAGCAAAACCCCTAGTCTCACCTGGAGCTTTGAGATGTGTACTAGCAGAGGGCACTGGCCAAAAGTGGCGGGCATATACTTAGCAGTCGTTGAAGGAAACTCCAAAAGCTCTGCCAGGGGAAAATGTTATGGGAGGGTGAACTGGTTGCTGTGTAAAGAAACATTGTCTGTGGCATGAGCAGAGGTGCAATTTTTGGGTTCATTTAGACCTTTCACAGGTTAACTGCAGAACTACTATTTCCTGACCAGATGCGATTTATTCCACAAACCTCCTGTGCTGACGCATATTGAAATAATGGTTTTGGGTGATTCTGGATGGACTGAGCCACCTGAACAGAGTTTGTCAAGCAGTCTGACGTGGCGTAGCCTCAACCGTCATGCCTTTGCTTTTGAAAAAGCAGCACACGGGGAGGAGAGCGGCTAGGGTCTCACTAAAGGTCACAGCACTGGAAAAACTCGACTGGATGTGTCTGTGAAGGTGGAAATCTAATCTGGATCAGACAGACTTGTCCTTCTCTTTCCCGCTGACCGCAGCACGACACCGTACGGCCATGTGAAACACAGGTCACTCCAACCCTTGATGCACTGCTCACGGCTGTGAAAATCTGCACTTTCTACTCAAATGCATCCATCTTCACCTACCCTGAACAAGAACAGAAAAGCATTTAGGGACAGACATACCAAACTGGCGAACAGACAATGTTGCTGCAGATGGAAAATTTAAGCACGCGCTGTCTTCCAAGTCTATAAAATTCACACAATCATAAAGTTTTGTATAATTCACATTATAATTCCATGCAGGCACAGAGGTGCAGTGTATTAGGTGTGTGCATGTACCAGCAGGGGCAGGTGAACAGTAGATCTGCCTCATCTCATTCCACATCACGTAGTGTGCTGATGCATGCTTCTCTGCCCCCCATGCAAATCGTGCAGTCCAACCGGCTGTTGTCAAGGCAACTGCGAGAGGCCAGCCCCATCGCATAAGGATGTGAAAACCCTTCCGATGTTCAAAACAGCTACTAGGAAGAATTTCAAGTGTTCAACGTTAAGCAAGACTGCTGCTCATTAGACATGTGTGGCTTACATCAAAGAATTCCTTCCAAGAATATGTTGGATGTTAACAACCCAAAAGGAAAGCTCTTGTAAATCTTACATTATCGCTGACACCAGCAATGTTTCTGTCCTTTTTGAAACCACTATGCTAAAAGTAAAACTTCATGATCTTTAAAATAAAGCTACTTGGAGATTCGGGCCAATTAAATTGTGCTTTGTAGTGAAATGCAACAAATACAACCTAGCAACCGACAAAACGTTGTTTTATGGTCACGGCTGGTTAGAACAAAAACTAGATTTATGGCTGGCCACTTCATCATGCTTCACCTCTTTGGGACACCGTATTAGTCTTGTTTTGCTAGATAAACTGCAGAGAATTACAACAAAACATCTATATCTATATTGGATATGATATTATACTATTATAAAATAAAAGCTAATATAGGACTATTATTCTTTCTGATTGTTAAGGCTGGATTGTGTATGCTGTCGTCCTTTCTGTCCTAAGAGCACAAGGCCCGTCACTGACTGTACACAGATCTGATGGGAGAACAACATTCGCTGAGAGCCGCACACCAAGGAAGTCACAGTTAACACAGGAACCATAAGAAAACACAGCAGCAGCTGGCAAAACTGAGGCCATGCGAAGCTAGAAATGAGATTGGCCCTTTAAGATATGACAAGAACGTTAAGAGGAGGAGCTTGTTTGATATAATCGTTGCATTAGGATTGCATCCTTTTATAGAAATACTGAGGACTTACTGACCTGCTCATGAGCAAATCAGATCAAAAAACATAAAAAAGTTCTTGTTGGTTACAAAACAGACATTAACGGGCCATTCTCACGAAACCACTGAAACATCATAAAGATTTAGGTTATAAAACATGATTCAGTAACACAAAAAAACTACCATAATGAACAAAATTGTGTTCTCTACCTTAGACAAAGCATAATTTTAACACAGGAATGAATTATTTGTGTATTTTATTGCTTTTTCTGCTGAAATTCTCATTACCGTAATGCATCCCAATCTAAGTCAAATTACAATATTATGAAAAAAAAACATTAAATATTCTACTAAAGTTTTGAAATGATTGTTCTTAAACATTTCGTACCTTGTTTTTAATGAATAAAAGGGAAATTTGTTGATATGAGTGTTATACAATCATGTTTTGACATCTCGAAACCAGATTTTGTGCGAATCACCCGCATAAATTATGGTGATTTAAAAAAGAAATAGAGGAATTTAACCCATTTCAAAACCTTTATGGCGCCTGTGAGTGGTGTCAATAGGACTGATCTGTTTCTATGGACTTGGATAACAAAATCTGTCTGAAATCTCCAAGATCCCCAAACTCTATATACTCTTACCGTACTCCCCCCCCCACGATACATCCACTCTCCCATTCTCTCTCTCTCATCGTGTCCTCTTATGCTAATGATATTATTGATCTTCTACCCGTTCACATCACATCAAGCCTGCATAATATTCAAGCCTCTAGTCTCAATTCCCTGGCGGCTCCACTAGAACAGCAGGCAGCATTTTAAACCCAACACGCATGACACGCTCATGGAAGATGATCGGATGGATGAGTTCCAAGGTCTGGTGCGGTTTTAGAGGACAGCAGAAGAGACGGGGTGTCGGTGCGGGTCGGCTCTCTCAATATGCAGCACGCATTCCCTACGGAGTGGAAATATTCATGATGCAAGCTCATGTCTTTCAATCGACAGGCCCTTTCAGCCTGATCAGCACTGTGGTTGGCACAGGAAGAGATGCCCAGATTAGACTGGCATTTCATTTTAGCTGATATAGTCATAAGAGAAGTGAGTGGATGACAGGGGAATGGAGAGAGGGGGAACATCAGCTTCGGGGAAGGAGGTACAAGGAGAATATACAATGAGGGATAAGAGAAAATGGATGGAGAAGACGGTGAGGGTGAAAGAGGGAGTGATCGTGGAGGGAGAAATGTTACAGTATGAGCATCTCCGCATTTCTCAGCACTTTCACAGCACACACGCTCATTTACCAGTCCTAATGGCTTTGATATTTATCATTAACTCTGAGATGGTGAAGGTCTAACACTGTGTCCCAAATAGGCTAGTCATTATTTAAAAAATGGAAACCTATGCTGTGACACAATCTTATTCCACTGTACTGTGTTTCTAATCAACGTATTAGGGTTTATTTTGCAATGAATCAGTTGACTGCACATTATCCCTTACATATAGTGCAAAGAAAGTGTGATTATTCTTCAAGGAAAATAGGGTATATGCACACAGAGCGATAATGTCTCAGCCAGCTCTGTTACATCCGCCGCACGTAGCATCCATATGGAACAAAAGCGTTTTTCACTTGGCCGCATCAATATGCACATAGGATTAAGCGAATCGAATTATCCGAACACTACGTCATACTGTACATCGACAACTAAAAAAAATGAGAAGCGCTTCAGGCTATCCGTTTCAAGCTACACTCACAGATATGAAAAAAGGCTAAAGAAACATTTGCACTTAGTCGAGGCTTGATCACAGAGGCACATAACGATGCTCAGTCGTAGTGATATCGATTCACTGAAATTTCAACGTTTTCTTCACTAAACACATCGTCATCGCTTGTGATGTGACCTCCTGCGAGCGGAAGTACGTCATCGCCCCGTGTTCATCGAGGGTGCATACAGTTAATACTACTGAAGTAAAAACAAATGGCTCGGTCAAGCTCTCACCATCCAGCAGGTGAAACGCTTGAAGGATTTCTGCTAAATTCAAATAATATCAGAATTGTCGTGATTCAGAGTTTTTAAATGTACTGTACGTAGGACAAAATGGATAGGTGCAAATTGTTTATGTGAATGGCTCTGACTTAACCAGTTGCTCTTATTGTAGGCAATGTTAAATTCTTAAAATTATTAACTATTAAATTATTTGAAAGAGAATATAGATGTTACTTCACATAGTGACTGCATATGTTGCGGTCATCCACAAAGTCACACGGATCACAGCAACAAATAATTGTATCTTTTACATTAGCGTGTCAGTAGGAAAATCAATCAAGATCTCTGCGTGGGTCATACTGTTTAATGCACAAATCTCTGCTCGCATCAAAATCTCACTTGATTATTATTTAATAGCAAATAATGCACATAAATCTATATTGATTTTCCACTGACACACGAAAGATTTTCACAGTAAAATGAGAAAACTGTCATCTCATAATTATGCTAATTCTGACACAAAGTGAATGCATCGTTATTATGCGAAGCAACAGCTGCGCCCAGGTATGCTCCTATCCTCATCTCCATGGTACATGCAGTGAGAGCGTACATGGACATGCTGACATGGCAGCAGTGTCACATTAATCATGGCTTTAGCGCATGGGCTCTTAACATGATGCTTGCTATTCCATTCGACTGGCTTTATTAAAATTAAAGCCCTTTCTGCTTCTACATCCCGCTCAAAGCCGTATTCACAGTGGTCCAAGTGAGACAGGAAAAGAAAGGAGAAAGAGGAAAAATAATGGGAGAGTGGGGGTGAGAGAGAGGAAACCCAGTAATAAATCAGGCTGATGCAATCTAATGGAACATTATATTAGGACGGGCTCAGTGCTCAGTAAATAATGGAGTTCTTACAGTCAGAAGAGATAATGCACCCACCCTGGGGACAGAGAGAGACGGTAAAAGACAGACAGATAGAAACACCATTAGGGCTGATCAGTGGATACTCTATATTATTGGTGAATGGTTCAGCTATGTCACTCCGGCCACATGGGCAGGACAGACAGAGTATCCCAAACGTCAATATCTAACAAACACAAGAGTTTAAGAGTTCAGAGTCAGGGTTGAAACTAAGAAATCGTCTATGACACACAAGAGTGCTAGTAAAAATGCAATAACATCACACCAACTGTTAGGATAACATTCAGTCATTTTGGGAGTTTTTTTTACCGACGTAGATATTTGGGATTAGAGGTTTAAACAAACTGCGGCAGAAAATGAAACGTGGAATTAGTCAACCGCTTAAAGAAAATAAAATAGACAAACCCACAGACCCAGTGATGGAGGGACCTGAGCCATTTCTAAAGACCAGAACATAACAGGCTCGAGGGGTGGGATCGTTTTATTCAGGTCAGCAACCACCTAGTTAAGACCCAGAAAACCTTAGCAACAACAAAGCGAATGGTCTAAGCAAAGCACTGTGACTTTGGCATGGAAAACAACACTCAGATGTACTTGAAAAAATGCGTTCGAACACGCAGACAAAAGAAAACGGTTTAAAAGCAAATAGTTTTCCAAATACTGTACACAACAACAGGGTGAACATTTTTCCACTGAGTCAACCACAAATGTAGACATTTACAGACGTGTTTGAATAAAAAGTTAAAATAGAAACACCATAAAGCAATGCAATGATTAAAGCACATGTACATACAAAGGAAACAAAGACTCCCTACCTCCCTCTCTTATATGCTAAAGGAAGAGGGAGATAAGGAAAGAAATATAATGATCGTCATGCTATTTCAGTGCAGAAACAGGCTATAAGCGCTGTGACTCACTCATACAATGCCTCTGAATGTGTCGCTCTCCGAGCCCTGATCGCTGAGAAATGACAGACACAACACATCCCTTTTATCTGGAAAGATGGAGGGAAAAAATGGAAACACTTAGAACGAGACACTTTGCCATCTCATGATCCATTTCTTGAGGCACAGAATTTCTTTTCTCAACTATCTTAGTGTCAAACAACATTTGATGATGATATTTTGTCCGAAAGAACTTGCGTTTACTGTTGATGAAAGGCACACACCCACTCTGTCTGAGGTGAAGAGAAGCCGAGAATCCAGACAGACGAGCACGACTGCACAAGTCTGTGGAAGAATATTGAGGTCAACGCTGATGCATTTATAATTACATTGCTTACACTTTAATAATACTTGGAGGAAAAGACTTTGTTAATATATAGTCACACCAGCTGAAGGAAGTTAGTGTAATGTAATAATACAATACTGTTTGAACCGTTAGTTAGTCCAAAGAAAAACTTGTTTAAAATGTATATATTTTATTCTGATGTCACAGTAACTTTACAGATGAAGTATGATGTTATTAGATCTCTTATGATATATCCTATGGATGCATACATTAAAGCACATCATATTCTAAGCTAAACAGTAACCAGCAAATTCATTTAGTTGGATTTTCTAACTGCACTCGGCACTAAATCCAAGTCAAACAAGAGCTGGTGACAAGGGTAGCAAACCATTTCCAAGTCTGACACTGTAGGGGTCTGGCAAACTGTGCTGAAGGGTGGCAGACAACTTAATCTGCAAAGTAAACCACACACAAAAAAGCTTTCAGTCTTAGTCTTGTCCAGCCAGTTTCACCAGTCACTGACCCTGCTGGATCACTCATTTTAATGTCGCTCCAGTTTGTCAGGATGAATACAGCAATACACATCTTGATTCAGTTTGTTATATTTCGGTTCACGTGCCAGGAGTGTCTTGCCAATAGTAGACGAATTACGACAATTTAGGGGAAAAAACGCTTGGCAAATTTTCAACTGTGGTAAAAGTTTTATAAAGACATTCGACATTTGGAAACCATGCATTATGTAGCAATTTCAAAAAACTGTCACCAGTGACCTTGCCACTTTGTAAGGTGCATTTGGCACTTGGCTAGTGTTAATTTTGGGCTCTGGCTGCAACTGTTCATTCAGTCATGCTGGGTGTAATCTGAGGCCGGGTAACAGCCGTTCCTCCCACATCTGGACCTGAATAGACCGTTGACAGTTACGCCCTCTGTCCACTGAACAATATTGCAGGATATAAGACGGGTGTAAAGCTCCTCTGTCCATCATTGAGAAGTCAGGGGACCCTGTGAGAGGTCAGGGAAAAGGCCACTTGTGTCCTGAAAGGTTGCCAGAGTGAAATTACAACGAGAGCGGCACAAAGGCGATATGGCGTGAATTGCCGTGCGCTCCCAGCAGAGCAGGAGGGGCAGGGGGGGTAAGCGACGTGACATTGGCCAACCCCTGGATCTCCTTTCAGGACAAAGGTCAGGCTGCTGGGCCTATAATACACAGAGCTCCCTTTCACAGCCTGCAGAACACAAAAAGAAAACGCTGAAAAGAACCGAGACCATTTTCCTTCATGACACCCATCTAATTTACTTCTTTTCTCGGTCAGAGATGTGATCGGGGAACAGGGGCGGCCCGTGGGACGAGGGCAAAACTTTATTTCTTTTATTGACACTTTCTCACCTCTGAAAAGACTTCCCACTGTTTATCTTCTGAACTTCCGTGGGGTCAAATTTGAGATTTAGGATATTAAAGACATGAACTACATTATAACAGCTAATAAAATTGATGTTATTCAAGGCTCGCTGGTGAATACGATGCACAATACGATGTTATTACATTAGCACATTGCACAGTATCCACAAAGACCAACACATAACCTTACAACTAGTTAGGTTTACAAATCAAGAAAAAATCTTCTAGTAGAAAAACAGCACTTTTCAAATAGTTTTTATTATGTAAGAACCGTTTTATAAAAGCATTAAGGCACTTGGGGCTGTGCTATATTACAAATACAGTCACAGAAAAAGGTCAACTACATGTCGTGACTAACAAAATCTTTTCGTAGTGACAATGTTTGTAATAAAGCACAGCCTCTTATGCCTTAATGCGGTATTGTCTGCATCAAATGAGGATGTGCACATTCACTGCCCTGATAAATCGACAACACATAATGGCTGTTGTCTCTGTTAAACTAGTATTACCGTATTCCCTCTTAGCAACACAAAAGGAATCTCAATAATAAGCTAAAAATATACGCTCAACTGATGCTCAGCATCGGTGAAAGGCATAGCTAAACCAAGAGCAGAGAACAATGAGCTCTAACCTGCCCAACCAGTTCAAACACAAAAGACGGTTTTAAAGAGCAAAGACACAAAGCACAAGCTGAGGGTCTAAATCTTCCCCAGATCAATTACCCTGAGCGTCATGGGGAGCGGCTCTTAGAAATGACCGGAAGTCAAGATGGATCCTGGTTATACAGCAACCAAGCCAACGATTGTTTATCAGTCATGAGTAAACAATATCACAATTCAGTTGACACACAGAAGCATGGCAAACAAAATCAAG
This sequence comes from Triplophysa rosa, assembly GCF_024868665.1. Lineage (NCBI taxonomy): Eukaryota > Metazoa > Chordata > Actinopteri > Cypriniformes > Nemacheilidae > Triplophysa > Triplophysa rosa. The sequence continues at coordinate 37,027,592 of NC_079890.1, forward strand.
TGAGACAAACTGGAATTTCATGTATCGCCGCCCAACCTCTTCATGTGAACAATGTTACACGCAGCCGTTGGCTCTGCCAGTGTAGGTCATCTGACCGAGATGGCTGCCCGCCAACCGATATTACAGGGTGTGGCATGTCTGCGCACACAAAAACTAGAGCAAAACAAACCTCTAGTAACCAGCTTTCCTGGCATAGGATGAAGGGGAAAAATCAGGGAGGGTTTTGGACTTCCTCTTTAAGAGGCGACATATGTTTTACGCAGGCCTGATCCCTCGCAAGCTTACGTCAACCACGGAGAGGCTAGAAGGAAGCGAGGAGCTTGAGTAAAATGGTGGACTTAGGCTGGACAGATTGGGCATGCGAGGCGTGGGAAGGGTTAAGTCTAAGGAGGCCCCATCTGCCACCTCGTCTGTTGTGCAGGCTGGCTGCTGGCCCCTGCTCGACTCCAACAGTGAGAATGGACACAAAGTCAGACTGTGACTTCTCTTTCCATCTCCGAGCAGCTGATTACCCACAAAGCCCAGCCCCTTTATTGATGAATGTCTATGGCCCCCATAAACAGGTTCATTACAAAACGTTTGGAATAGCATACTAGCCTAACTTTTGCTGTAGTATACGTCAAGTATGCACATTTTCTGCAAGAACAGTCTCTCTAACAACACACACACACAATATGCTACAGTTACGCCACTAATCTAAAGAGAAATGGCAGTATTACATAGCAAACCAGCATTCTTTAGGGGAAAAAAGTGTGCTGTTGTAATTTCTAAATGATGAACGGCCAAGCCAAAAAGGCAAATAAATGCAACAATTACCATTTCAAACATAAATTCCTCTTTACGCTAACAAGTTCAGGCTCATTTCGTACTGGTTCTGTCCATCCAGCTGGCAGGAATCAAAGCCAGGGAGCTGGGAGGGGTACTAACACACACAAAGATGGCTGCTGTCACTTTGAGCCCTGTGATATCAGGAACACCTGGTTCCGGAAGAGCTCGAACCATCTCTAGAGTCAAAACATGAGCGAGCGCAGCTCTTTCAGAGACTTGGAAGAGGTTACGCACACGCACGCAAACATGCCCACCTGCTTAAAGAATGCTCCGAGATAAGAGTGGCTTTAAAATGTGCGGCAACAGAACAATACATCTTCTATAAACTAGAAAATGGGCATTATACAGAGATCAAACAAACGTAAATTAGATAAATAACAGGGCGTGTGCAACAAATGTAATTTTGACTGCTGCAGATAACGTGGCGATAGCAACCATTGACTAACCAACAAAGTTATAAAAAAAGTAATACAATATTTGTGCAACAGGAGACAGGACACTTGAGGTAACAATCCTCTTCCCTCGCTCGGTTTCTTGTTTGCACATTGAATCATCACAGCAAGCAAAGGTCACGCCTCTAATGAGAGAAAAGAAGGGAATGCATGCACACCGAGGGGCTGTGAACAAGGACGCTCCTTCCCAGGAGTGCGATTGGCTTGTGACCAGATGAGGGACACTTGATAGCAAGGTCACTGTGCTCTGTGCTAGCAGGAGTGACTGTGGGCCCAACCCAAGGGTTCGGGTTGCCAGTGTGCTGGGCTTTCATGTTACATGCCCGCTGAACAAGGCTCTCTGTCCTTTAACAGGATTTCACATAAGTGGAAAAACGGTCTTGAGACCAAAGCCTGTCTGAAATAAACAAGGAGAAACACAGTTATTACAGCCGTCATTACGGTCAGACGCAACAAGCTTTTATTCTCAGGGAGTTGCCAAAGATGCCCCAAAATCAGCATAAAACAAAAACAAAAATCACATTACCGGGAGAACAGAAACACTTATACTCCGTCTACACTAGTGCGTTTTCATTTTCAAAAAGCTTTTCGTCCACACTAGTGTTTTCAAGCGTTTCCCAAATGCTGCCCATCCACACTGAACTGTCTGAAAACACTTACATCCATGTACTGCGCATGAGTACAACCTAAGACACGTCAGCATGTGTCATTTCTGTCAGGCATTTATTTACTCTCTGCCATAGTATGTCCCGGCAATGTTTTTTTAATAGACGGACAATGAGGTAACTTAGAGATGTTTCTGCGGGTAACACTAGACTAAAAATCTGCAAAAGCGAAAATTAAAGCACGCACCGCTGCCAAACAAGGACTGCGAGTAATTAAATATTCTGTCTCCTAAAATGCAATCTAAAGTATGCATGAACCGACATTAATGCTATCAAACAGGAGAACAGCCGAAACAACTATCACATAACAAAAAACGCATCGTAGTTTTTAAACCCCTCCGTTTTCCTCATCCACACTACAACGCGAAAACGGCGTTTTCAAATGTATCCACTTTCGAGTGCGTTTTGTTGACAAAACGCTGTCTCAGTGTGGACGACAGGCCAAAACGGAGAGAAAAGGATAAGTTTTCAAACGAAAAAAAGGCATTAGTGTGGACAGTACTTTACATTTAGGGCTGTCAACTGATTATTCACGACTAATCGTATACAAAATAAAAGTTTTTGTTTACATGTAAGCATACTCCGTATAATAATTATATATGTATAAATACTAGGGCTGTCAACGTTAACGCGTTAACGCATGCGATTAATTTTTTCAAATTAACGCGTGAGAAAATATTTATCGCAATTAACGCAGCATCCGTTTGTTTTGACATCCTTTGTCTAGCGTTACATTATGTAATCACGCTCTTATTCGTGTACAGGCTTTTAAACCACTTAAGCGCGATTTGAAACAGTTGCTATGAAGCGTTCAATGAAGATAGACAGCTTCTAAACTGTGGGACGAGGCAAAACGCAACGAGAGGTCCAGTCTGGTGTGTACGGTAACGGCTGCGTCGGTGAATCTCTGTCAGACAGCGCATCCGTGTTAAGTTCTCTTTCGTGCTTGAATGGATAAAACTAGGGATGCACCGAATCTAACATTCTTGGCCGAAGCCGAACATGATGTGAAACACTTGGCCGAAGGCCGAATAATACCGAACACCAAACATGGTTTTTGCATTTCTTCTATTTATTAAGCTATTTTTTTCACTATTGCACAACCTGAATAGTCAAAATTTGCTTTTAAAAATTTGTCTTGCTTTTCAATAAAATACAATACAACTTAATATAAAATTGAGCAAAACAAAATACATTAAAACAAAAAATTTAATAGCCTATATTAATTAGGGCTATAACTGACTGGTAAAAGAATGTAATGTAAGTTACTCTGTACCCCTACAACAAAACAGTTCATTAAAAACTGTCATTCCACGTTAGGCCTATAAACTAAAAATACGAATAAACTAAAACTGTTGGATTATTATAGGCTACGTTGCAAAATGATTTTAAGAAAAAAAAACACCGAACGCAAGCAATTCTGACTGATGCTGACTGACAACCATATCAGTTCACGTCTCTCCTCCAAACTCCGCCCACAGAAGCTGACTGTTCTATGGTGCACTCGTGGCCGGGATGCACAGAACATACTTTGACAAGTTGTTTAGTACAGGGAACTGTGCGCGACCACTGTATGATGTCAAAGGATGTCGCGAGCGGCGGGGCTACTGTCAGACAGCCCGCTTCCGTCTGAAGTACACAAGTTACCGACCGGTAAAGACGCTTTCATTCGGACATTTACTTCCGTGCGGCAAGTCCCGTGCTGTGTCTTTCTCTGACACCTTAAAATGCTCCACACACACACTGCCAAAATGTTTTCGGCAGTAATAAAGCGCACGTCTCTCTCTCTCTCTCTCTGCGCTGGTTGCTAGTTGATCGTTTCTCGAGTCATGTTCGGTAAAATTTATTCGGCCATTTCACATATTCGGCCGAATACCGAACATGCGTTTTTTGCTATTTTCGGCCGAATATATTCGGTGGCCGAACATTCGGTGCATCCCTAGATAAAACCACACAAGATTATGTCAGAAAGCCCATTTTGTCTAGCATTTTCTTAAGCACAGACTTCAAAGTGTAAAATAAAATCTTAAATGAATGCAAAGAGTTGTGAAAATGGGAGTGCGGTGACGGTCAGATCTGCGTACTAAGACAGCTCTTAAAGGGGCCACGTTCTTAAACGTGCTGCTGTGACTCCTGTCACTAATGTTAATCAAAGAACAAAATAAAAGAATAAATCAATGTGATTTTATAGCTTTAATGAGAATTCTTCTGCATTTAATTTATAATTTAGCATTAAAGACTGTAAAGTGTCCTTCAATTTCCTACATGAGCTCTCAATTATACTGTTGAATGGCTATAATTAATGTTAAAATAATCAATTTAATAGATCAGTTACAATACTGTTAAAATTAAAATCAAAATGTTAGCTTTCATAAAATGATGCTGTTAAAGAAATATGTTGTTTCTACATCAATTTGAAGATTAAATGTGAAATTATTCAAATGTAAAAGTATATTTTAAAATATAATTGTTGTGATTATCGTGATTAATCACAGAAAAAATGTGCGATTAATCGGATTAATTTTTTTAATCGATTGACAGCACTAACACACACACACACACACACACACACACACACACACACACACACACACACACACACACACACACACACACACACACACACACACACGTACATGTTTAAGAAATATTTACATGCGTTTTAATATTTCTATATAATTTATATTGTATATAAATGATTAATAGGCTATATAAATATTAGGGCTGCACAATTAATCGAAAAACTAATCGAGATTACGATTACAGGTCCAACGATTATGTAATCGTTAAAAGCCGCGATTACAACTGTCCATTTATGCTCATTTTCTCTGCATGTCAGCAGGTTTGTTGCGCGTTAGAAGCAGTAGCAAATCAGCAGCCTATCATGAATATGTAGGCGTTGCCTTAACAACAACCAGACAGTTTATTTTCTATGCGGTTGTGAGCGGATTCTCTAAATGCGTGTTGAAGGATGTTAGTTCACACTAAACATGTGTGCTGATAAAAGAACATCGCATGACTTGTCAAGTACTGGGCAGATGCAAGAATTAGTACCAAAACGAAAAGCATCATCTGTGGTATGAAATTATTTTGGATTTACTAGCAATGATGTCGAACAGAAAGTAATATTGCGCAAGCTAATGTTATGTCGAAAAACTGTTGCTGCACCACTGTCTAACACAACAAACCTGCACAATCACATGACGTTCAATCACAGAGTGCAATATGAAGAGTCCATTAAAGCGAAAGAGCAAGCAAGTTCGAGTTGATCGCGATCGGTGACACAGACTATTACCGAATCATTGCTTAGCGTTTCTTCGTTTCCAGCCGGCTCTCGACGGCAAACTGAGATAACAGACGCGATTGGTTATTTCATAGCGAAAGACATAACCCCAATTAACACTGTTTGCAGTGCAGGGTTTAAAAAGCTAATAAACACATTGGATGAGAGATATGTCATTCCCTCCCGCAACCACTTCTCTCAAGTTGCATTACCTGCACTTTATTCAAAATGCCGGGAAGACGTTGAAATAGATCTGAAAAAAGTGGCGAATTACTCGACAACTACTGATTTATGGTCGAGTAGAACCATGGAACCATATTTGAGCCTATACTGTATCAGAAATAAAGTATTTCAGGAACACAGCTTTGTTTTTGGATGTTTATTTAAAGAGTATGGCATGCGGTTGTTAAATAAAAAGCAATAATAAAACAAAATAATACAATTAAAATGTTTAAAGGGCTAATAATCGAAATAAATAATCGCAATTACAATTACAAGGGGAATAATCGACAATTATGATTTTTATAATCGTGCAGCCCTAATAAATATATAATTTTTCTTTCAATTATACATGCGTGTGTGTATTTATATATACATAATTAATACACAGTACACACACATTATGTAAACAAAAACTTTTTTGTGTAAGATTAGTCGCTAATAGTTTAAAAGTTTTACTTCCTTGTAAAGATTTATTTCTGCTGCTGTAATATACAGTTGGGGACAAAAATATTAGCCCCCTTGGTAAATATGAGCAAAGAATGCTGTGAAAATAAATCTACATTGTTTCTCCTTTTGATCTTTTATTAAAAAAATTCACAAAAATCCAATGTTTCATTGAAATAAAACAATTGAAAGTGGGTGGAAAATCACATTATAAAATAAATGTTTTTCTGTAATACACTCAGGCCACAATTATTAGCCCCCCCCCCAGAAATTCTTAAACAACTCTTAAGTATATTTTCATTGATTTTTACATTTTCTTAGCACACCAAGGTGACTAGAAACATGATGTTGTCCAGTCATTACTTCTTTTTGCACAGGAGAATAAATATCAAGTAACACAAAGCCCAAACCCGCTTAATCATTCATCACAATGGGTAAAACCAAAGAATATAGTTCTGATGGGCAACAAAAGATTTTTGAGCTACACAAAATAGAAAGAAGCTTTAAAGAAATAGTTAAAACAATAAAAATTCTAATTTCCAACATCAGGGCAATGAGCAAGACGTTTTAATGGACTGGAGATGTTGCAAATATGCCTGAAAGTGAATGTGTGTCTATAATGTGAATGTAGACACAACTGCTTACCGTCACACAATCTTCTGCTCTCATGCAAAAATAAACTCCACCATATTAATCTGCCATACTGGAACTTCAACCAGGACTGGGATCTATGGCCATATGAAATGAAACAGAGTTTTTTTGGCAGCAAGAACACAAGATAAGTTTGGTGCACACGGGGATAAAAAAGTGCCCCATGTCCACATTTAAATATACTGCTGGAACTTCATTGTTCTGGACCGAATTTTATACCAGAGGTTCTGTACATCTTCAGATTCAGATACATGGCATCATGGATTATATTAAATACCAACAGATAAAAAAAATCAAAACCTGACTTGCTCTGCTAGAAATCTTATAATGGGTCGTGGTTAGATCTCCCATCAGCACATTGGTTCAAAACAAACGATTCCAAGCACTGACTGTGTGAACGCAGCCCGAGATCGAGGGAAACGTAAAGGGTTCTCTTAATGTCAGCAACATTTACGCATCGCAGTCATCATGATTCAGCCAGTGAGAGAGGCAGGGGGTGTAGAGAGGGAAAGAGCCGAGGGGAAAACCAAAACGTCACTGAGGAATGAAAAGGAGGGGGCAGAGAGAGCAGGAGAGGAAGGGGGAGGTTAGGCAGCTGCATACGCGCAAGCTCAGATTTATGCTCCTCGCATGCTTCATTCCTCCTTTTTTTTAAAAACAACTCGCAAAAAGATGCCTTTAAACTCATTTGCTTCCTAGAAACGCTGCCACTGCCAAACACGACATCTACGAGTGTCGCATTTTAAGACAACCTTAATCCACAATATAGTGACATTTCAGACACGGGACACTTTAATAACATTGTTTAAAGCTCATATGAGCTCAGCTGCCCTGAGAAACCTATCAGCTGCTATGACAAATGGTGGAAGGGAAGAGTTCATTTATCTACTCTGTGTGAAGGCGACAACGCATGCGGCCCTGAAGCTGCTGCTCTACGGTCAGCATTGTGCAGCCCCAGCAGTTGACATTTCATACACTTCCTATATTAGCCAAAGGAAAGGGACTTCCTCCATTGTACTGTCACAATAAAGATAAAACACATTACATTTACAAAGAATCCAATTACCGCTCGCAGATTGAGTTGAAAGGGCGTCTATGGAAAACAATGCAACATCTCTGCGACTCTCTGCGCTCTTTAATCACCGTGCCGAAGCCCATACAGCTGAACCAGCATGTTAAAATCATGACTACCCTGAGGCACTGTGGGAAGGCTTTTTGACTCAAGATTAGTACATGAAACTCTAATTTGTTCCATTGGGTTTAATAGTTCACTGGGCCTCTTGTCAGTCAAGTGGCGTTAGCATTCATTTGATACCGTGTAACACCATAAAGCACAATCACGACTGAAGGACGAGGCTTACGACAGCTCAGCTCAACCTGTGGGAAATCACCTAAAAGTCGCTTTCACAGGGCAGCCCTGCAAAGCAAAAGCAAAAGCAAAACAAGGCACAACTGCAGTAAGTCACTGAACAAACCAAACCGAGCGTTAACCAGCAGTTTACATGAAAGTACATCAAGAAGCTGGAGGCTTCAAGTTCTTCAAGGCCGACAACTTCTGCACCGTGCATTCTATATTTAGTTCGCGGCTAAAAACACAGGCTGTGCAACTTTTTTGGCATACCGAATCACACCCTTTACTGTCCCAACACAGACACTACTCTTTCCACTAACCTCCCCAACATAGTTTGTTATTTCTCGGTATGGGACAGACACTGGTTTGCCAACAGTGCATGAGACAAGCTCTACAGTCTTTCCAGCACATCTCTCTGGACGGGAGCAGAATATCTCTTCAATTACTAAATAGACACGTACGTTCCTGTGCCAAAAAGGAGAAAAGTAATGTGGCAAGTGATGTTTTAGAGGTGCAATTCTTCGCTCATAAGTGCTACGTGCAAACTAGAGGAAGGAGACCACGCCTACAACAGATTTCTAGCGCTTCCTCTTTACAGCGTGTCATGTCTAAACACAAAATATATTACAGGGGTTAGGTAAAAAGAGAAGAAATTAAATGAGTGGTATTGCTGAACCAAATGGGCATCTAGAGCAATGAATGGTGTGTTGACATCACGCAATATTCTCTTTTACTCCCAAATAACAGTGTGTTGAAAAAAGTATGCTATTTTTGCCTAAATCATACACTGCTACTGAGTACTGACTCATCCATGCGTGCCGGCATATTTAACATAGGTAATGCATTTTAAAAATCAAATTTGTTACTTAAAAGAAATATTTGTAATGCAAAAACTGGCAAACATGCAAAAGCAACTAGTGCCCTACAAATGGATGGTCAATATACAATTTTACACCACATTAATATACCATTTTTACATAAAACGACATCCTCCAAGTATTTTTGTTTCCATCACCAGCAAACTTCTTTTAGTCCACAGAAGAATGTGAACTTCAATGACTCTGAATTAGTCGAAAACAGCATCACATCTGTTTCAAGTCCTTCCAACACCGTACTTAAGCAGCAAAACGTCTGCTTTCTGCACAGCGTCATCTCACATTACCATTAGAATGGCCAAGCGCAAGCCTGAAATGGCCAGGAAAATGCTAAAAACACAGAACAAGCCCCATCAAACTTGGACAGCTCGTGGAACGTAATTTAAAAGAATGACCCTCCCAATCCCAAATTGTCTATCACAGGAAGTAACAGATCTCCGGTCGCCCCTCATCTCTATGCTCACGATACGAGCGAGATGCCATTGTGTAAGGTAATGACGCAAGATTTCTGCTCGCTCACCACAGAACCGGGCCTGTTCGGAGCACACAGAGTCTTTCAGTAGCAGATTACCATTTAGGCCGCCAGGAGGGGAAAAAGGGGGGAGAGAGTTGGAAACAAAGCCTCTATAGTTGTCTCAAGCCTGGCTATGAGAGTTATGTAATTTGACTGGCAAGGCAGCTTTTCCCCATCGGAGAGCTGCAGACTAATCCCGCTCAGGGACGAAGCTACCCTGGAAAAAGCAGAGGCACAGAAAAACACGCTTGTAATGAGCCGAGGCACGGCAGAGGGGTTCACAGCCGGCAGATAATGCTGCAAATATCATCAGGTCTGTGGTAGGTGGTGCACAGGCTTCCAAGGAGAAATGGAGGAAGAGCTGGCTCGCGCAAGCGCCTCTGCTAACCATCAGCGCAGCGGTTGGATTTAGAGCGGTTAAAATAAGATCTGATTCTGATTTACTGCTCTGGGTGCCTGGAAACCATGTGACTGGCATCACATGAGGAGGAGCGGAGGGGACGGGGCGGGGGGACAAAAAACACACACACAGCGCTGCCCGCATAATGAGCTTTGTGATCAGTCTCCTTGGTTCCCACTGACGGTAAGCAGATATGGTCTGATTTCAGAGGTAAACATCAGATCTCCGAGCTTCAGAGGTCTAAGGGGATGAGAAATTGCCAGGGTTCGGGAGGCTAAAAAAGTAGCTTAACTCCTGTTAAATATCTATAAGAAATTTAGTTATCATAAATTTGATTGAAATTGATAACGCTACATTGACAGTGTGCTAGGTGCGGTACGACACAGGGAGTGTGTTCCTAAAGGAAAGACAGCGTTTTTACAAAGGTGTAGACTGCTGCTGCTTACTGATGAGGGGGCAAGGACGCACAAGCTGCGTGCTAGAAAGGGACTTTGGATTAGACACTGTAAACTCAGTGCAAGCGGTGACCCATTTTCAAAACAACCTCTTCACACACACACATAAATATATATATATATACACACACAGAGGCAAAATCCACACTCAAAAACAAAGAGCCCTTAACAAAGAAGGCAGCAGGCAGGGCCCGGGCATGCAGTAAGCCCTGTTCTAATGCACACATTCCAGAGCTAAGCGCTTAGCCATCCACCTGCCTGTTGGTACTAGCAGGGCGCCGACAAACTCAACGGCATCACATTCACATAAAAGCCACATGTTCTAACATATATACGCTATTTAACCAACGAGAGAAGCGTGATCTCAACATGTCCAATTACTATTCTCACACTGACTATAAACAAACAACCAAACCTAATTCCAACGAACTGCATCGTGAACTAGTCCTCTCTTAACATTTCCCAGTGTTACATAAGCCAAACGTTGCTTCCTATAAAAAAGGGGAAGCATAAAGCAACAGTCGTTCTTCAAGCTACAAACAAAAAAGGTAGTCAGGGTTTACCGATTCCATGGCCGTCTTCAGATAGGAAAGATTAAAATCCAGCTAAAAATGCTGAAGATGGGGTTGTAAAGTCCGAGGAATCCTGAAAAAAAAGAAAGGAGAGACACAGATTAGTTTTAATAATGCTGACATTTCACACATCTAACATTGCAGGTATATCTTACTGTACTCTCTTGTTGGTCAAACACAAAGGGGGTAATTCACCAAAATATCTGGGCCAAAATTACCGTTCTGCACCTTGGGGGCAGAGGTTTATCAGAGATTCAGGGACAGTTGTAGAGCTTTCTCAAGGCTATCATCTAGGACACAACGGACACATTCTTGTCACACAATCCAACTTGTTTCTTTCGCAACGGTTTCTTGAAAACAGATGAATTAACAACGAAACTCTTGCAAGCAAATATCGACTGTCTTTCTATGCTGAAATCTTTAAATATTGTCTGCAATGAGCCTTGGACTGCTTGAGTGTCCACTGTCCTGCCCCAAGCTTTCCATTTTAACATGGCTTGTCAAGTTCAAAATAGTCAAACTTTTACTAGACGAGCAACACACCAACTACACAGTTGTATAATCACATTGTCTTTTCAAAATATACCCATGATCTCAAAATGGCCAAATATCAGCCTATTCACTGATATCAGTGTCTATAGTGTGGAAATCACAGTAAAGATTGGTGGCCACGTTAAGGGCTGTCCTCACCCAGATGGGATAGTCTGGAAGGATAAGAAGCCCTGAGGATTCTCCTAGCAGGGATGTGCCAGATTGGATTAATCCAGAGCGGAGAGAACTCTTCCTCAATGGCCATGCAAAATGAATCTGTAATCTTACCAAGAAAATCCTCTAAATACACCGAACAAGAACAGCTCGGCCTCCAGCTCACAAACGCAGATCAGCTAGACATGGCCAAACTCATTCTAAGTGGGGATGTGCAAAATATATCTCTATTTAAGAATATCTTGAAAATACTGAATAACATGTACGTAGACAGGAATTAAGACAAAACAAAATGGCTCTTAAATCAGAATCAGAATCAGAAGAGCTTTATTGCCAAGTGTGCTTGCACACACAAGGAATTTTCTTTGGTGTTGGAAGCTCTGACAAAACCATGTCTGACAAAACCAGTTTGAGATCAAATGGAAAAGCATTTAGTAACAAAAGCTTCCCAGACCAGTTTGCTGTCCTCATTAGATGGATGTGGAGAGGGAGTCTCTCTCTCTCTTTCGATCTATCTCTCCAGCTATACTCAGAGTCATGCTCGGCTGACCTTAAAAGGAAACTCTGGGCCTGAGGACGGCTAAAGCTCCTTAAATCACCAGTCAAAGGGCTGTTTATTTGTGCAGTCTGAAGAAGATGCTTTCACAATTCTTTGCTAGCAAAGGAAAGAAACGCGACTGCAGAGGATGGGCCTGCCGAGCTCGCCACATCCTGACCGTCAAACTACGAACATTACCACAAAACAGGCAAAACAAGCAGACCCTGCTCAAATCAGCTGGTTTAACACATAAGAGCACTTAGAGCAAAGAGAAACAAAGCCAAGCATGCAGACAGTAAACAGAGAAAACAACTAATCAAAGGTTCTAGGCTAGGCAGTCTATAATTTGTCAGCATCACAATCCTAACAAAAAACGCCTCTTTGTGCAAAAATACCAAGACATCAAACTGCAAGACTTGCTAGAAGTCCAACAGAAAGCAAACCTTAGGCAGTGTAAACATCATGTTTAAAACAGGACTAATTCATTTCCACATTTGTCAAGTTTAAAATCAAAATAATGTGGTGAAGGGTAACAGCATAATCTACAGTTCATATAGCACTGTTGCTTTGCTGTTGATCATGCAACCTCGATATGGAAGGGAATGTCTTGAGACAATTTATTGTTTGGTTGTTCTTCAGATCCAGATACAAAATATTTGTATACACAGGCATTCATGAGGTATTTTGCCAGACCAAAATAATATTTGCCTATTTATTTACACAATATAGGTCTTTACACAAAATCATATTTATTCTAGATTAACATTGAATCGAGAGAAAAAGCAAACCTAACTCAAATGCCATCCTGCTAACTAACTGTGAATCCATTTATACCTGTGGCCGGTTGCATAAACCGTTTAGACTAGTCTTAGAGGTTAGTCTTCTAATTTTTTTCTTCAAGACAGGGCAGGGCTTAATTCAGTTACATAGAAAAGTTAGATTGGTCCTAACTAATTGCTAGTCAGTGAGACTGGGGCCCGGTTTCACAGACACGGCTTGGCTTAAACCAGGACTATGCCTTGGTTGATTTAAGATATTTATGTCGCTTTTATAAAAATGCCTTAGAAGATACATTTCTGGTGTGCATCTCAAGACAAAACAATGGCACTGATATATTTTAAGATATTCCTGGGCAAGATATATTCAGTTAATACAGGTCACATATTAATTTTAGTCTGGGACTAGCTTTAAGCCTTGTCTGTGAAACCGGGCCTAGATGTTAAGACGCAGTCTTAACTCAGCGGCTAAGTTTATGCAACTGGCCACTGGTACTAACATACAATTCAGGCAATCCTTTCAAAAGTACACAAGATTAAGCATAAAGATTGAATGTTCTGATTTAAACATCATATTTGTATTTAAATTAAAACTTTTTTGTATGTTATCAACATACAGTAATGCACTGACATAATAATGAATATAAACAAAATCAGAGACACTGGAAATCTGAGTGGTTACAAGAGACACTTGAAACAGATCTTATGACCACATGAATAGGTCCTGAATTTTTCAAACGACCAATGTTCTCAACTAAACCAACAGTCATACAAACAGACATTCAATATGGCGCCTCCTTTGACTGAGGGTACGTCTCATGTAAACCCAACAAAACCATAGAAAAAGAACAAATAGCAAGTCACAAATCAAAGCAAGTTTACCTTTTCAAAGCTTAACAAACATCTCATCTCATATGGCAAAATTAATACAAAATGAATTGTGACATATTCCCTAAATTCTTATTATTATTCTCAATACAGTAATTCCTAATGTGTTGTTACCCTCTTACTGTACAACTTTTTTAATCTGCATAATTTGAAGACAGCTGAAAACAAATACTACAATTTATACAATAACAGGGGAGTAATTTCCACTGGGGACAGGGGGACATGTCCCCCTTACTTTTCAAAATCCGGGACATGTCCCCCTCACTTTTCAAAATCCTGTTCGTGTCCCCCTCACTTTTAAATTTGTTTGTAACGATTTTTTAACCACACGCCGTCATCACCATGGAGAAGTACTAGGACCGAGCAGCACACAGAGAGTCTGCCTGTGTCGATGCGCGCGTCGCGTGCACAGTAAAAATAGATCACTGAAAGATTGTTTTCAATCACGTGGTTTTGATTAGAATTTAATACAAATTTGTTTTTACGTGGTCGTTGTTTCGGTAGGCTATGTTAAGCTGTTACGCGTGTAACGCGTGATTTATTACTTTTTTCGTTTAATAAAGACTCATTCTTTTAACAGCAGTTAGTGTTTATGACAAGGCTTGACAGAAACATGGGCTTCCCTGGTCGTTGTTTAGGTACGTTAAACCCCGTTAAGCATTTTAGAAAGTCATCCGGCTCGTCTCCTTCCGACTGCATATTCAGGTTTAAAAGCCATGTTTTCCTCCGTTTCTCAGTCAATACTCTCATTTTTCAATACTCTCATGTATATATGTATATACACTCACCTAAAGGATTATTAGGAACACCTGTTCAATTTCTCATTAATGCAATTATCTAATCAACCAATCACATGGCAGTTGCTTCAATGCATTTAGGGGTGTGGTCCTGGTCAAGACAATCTCCTGAACTCCAAACTGAATGTCAGAATGGGAAAGAAAGGTGATTTAAGCAATTTTGAGCGTGGCATGGTTGTTGGTGCCAGACGGGCCGGTCTGAGTATTTCACAATCTGCTCAGTTACTGGGATTTTCACGCACAACCATTTCTAGGGTTTACAAAGAATGGTGTGAAAAGGGAAAAACATCCAGTATGC